>NW_015177038.1:392605-445469 GCF_001447785.1 Gekko japonicus | reverse complement strand
CTCTCTCTCTCCACCCCCCACCCTCCCTCTGGCTCCGAACCGAGGGCCGATTGGCCCTCGCCGCTCTGGCCCCCCCTCCCTGCTCGCCGCTCGCCGCTTCCCTCCCAAGCGGCGGCGGCAGTTACTTTCGGGGGGATTTAAACATCCCCCCGAAAATTTTTTCAACTTTTTTTATTTTTGTGCACACGTGGGGACTGGCCCACGTGTGCACAAACCTCCCCCGGCCCCCCCAGCTGCCCCCGGAGCGCTGATTTAGCGATCCGCACTCCGGGGGCAAGTTCACTATTAGATATATAGATTCCAATAGATTGTCAAATAATCCTAAAGTTGTCATAGCACCGCAATTGCAAAAGGTCATCATCCTCGTAAGAGTTATTGTACCGTTTGAAAAAAGGAGGACACCAATCAGATCTCACTGTGAGAATGTATTCTTCCAACACCATTTCTAAGATTCTCTCCAAAGCGCTTTCAGAAAAGATAGTCTCACTGCAACCCAAACTGATTCGGAGTATTTAGGGTGTGGCTTTGCTATATATGCCTACTTGTGTGAACCTTACATAACTGTATTAAACCACCTAATTTGTAGAACAAAGTTTGAGTATAGTGGCACCTTTAAGATCAATAAAGTTTTATTCAGTGTATGAGCTTTCGTGTGCACACACATACCTCCTCAGATACACACAAAATCTTACACTTTGAATAAAACTTTGTAAGTCTTAAAGGTGCCACTGGACTCAAACTTTGTTCTACTGCTTCAGATCAACACGGCTGACCACCTGAAGCCACCTAATTTGTCTCTCTGAGCACTGAATGTCTTTTTCTTAGAATATTTGTTTCAAACTGTGTTCTACTTGTTCTGAAATGTATTCTGGGCATGAAACCATTCATTCTCAAGGGGACAAAAAGAAATTGCTGGAATAGTAAGAAACACATACATGTTTCCAGATTTGAAAACTAAAAGCAAATCCTCAGGCAGACTTTTGTTTATGAGTTTAAAGCATTACATTTGGAATCTGCGACAGTAAGAATCTTGGCTATAGAATCATACAGTTGGAAGGGACCATACAGACCATCTAGTTGGACTAGAGTTGAGTTGAGGAATCCTTGGGATTAAAAAAATAATAATCTTCCACAGTGTCTTTTTCTATCCTTCATTAAATATATTCTCCATCAACATTTCATTCAGTATTTTCCAACAGGGTGGGGTGTGGGGTGCATACACAGTACACAAACAAACATAGCATAGTAATTTTTTTAAAAGTGTTGCAATTTTATTGTTATCAGGGCCCTTGGAGAAATCAGTTCCCAATAACATTCATCCCAAAGAAGTAAAGTTTATTGAGACATTGACAGGATCCAGATACATAACATACTTTGTTAGGACTCATGTTCAGTGCATGAAGCCAACAATTATAGCATAATCAAACACACATCAGTGGCTCTTGGCCAATCACTACTAAGCTAGAAGCCCGCCAAACTAACGCTTTAAAATTCCCTGGGGAACAGGATAGCAAAGACAGTGCATGTCTCAAGGTTACATGGCTATACCAGACAGGAACAGATAATGGGCAGAAAGGAAACCTTAAATTCCAAATGATGCACCCCCAGTTCTCCATGGCAACCAAGCTCTAGATAAGTGCTTTGGTTGACAATTGTCCTTGAAGATAGATTTATAGACTGATGCTAAAGAATGATCTAAGTGTGAACTACTGTCTTGGCATTCGGTTTGGAGTAGCAAATAGAGGGAAGAAAAAAGGTAAGACTGGGTGATTCATTGACCAAGCACCTGTGTGCTTTCCAGATAAGAACACTTTGGCTGCGGTCAGACATGCCACTTAGCGTGGTTGGGAAGCGCTCCTGATTTCATCTGGTGTTATTTGACACAGAGATGTTCTATCAGAAATCCCAACATAATCCATTTAACTGTGTGCTCAGTCCCTCATTGAATGATCAGATGGTGTGGTTGGGTGAGGGCTGGGTTTCCCCCCCTGTCTTTTGCACATGTACATAATCTAGAAAGCAAACCCCTGTGCAGAGATGTATCAATGCAGGGTTCTTGTGCATGTGCTTTCCCATTTCTTAGAGTCAAGTCTCCGCTTTGACAGCTCACTGATCTTTCTGCGGAGCACTTTGATCTCTTCGGTTCACATTGAGCCATGGTCACCTGACAGAGATCATTCCCTTTCCTGCCCATTTTCAGATCTATCAAAAACAAGACAGGCTTTGGTGTGAATACAATAGGAAAAATAAGCTCACCAAAGAAAATCACTCTTCTATAATTTTAACACACTTAGTTGTACTTATATCACAAATTTCCTGTATTAGACAACATTCATTCTTAACGCTGTTAAGAACAGCTACATCAAGATTTTGTATTGCTTTGTATTATATTTATGTTACTATTTACTGGCTTTGCTTATGTCCATGAAATGCACTTCACACGAGAATGAATGTTGTCTAATACAGGCTGCTGAGTTGCAAAACAGATTCCATGTTTTGTGCACGCGCAGTGTAATTGCACAGAATGTGTGTTGTTGGGAGGGGATGTCGCTCTTGCACACCCCAAGCCCATCCTGTCTTCTCTCTGCCTAGGAGCCAGCCACCCGCAACTTTCTGCTTACCAATCTGGTGTCTTCTGAGGACCAGTTCATGTGGCGGGTGAACCTGGAGGCCATCTCCCACCATCTGAATGAAATTTTGAGCTTCCCCGATTTCCAGACGCCCTACTCGGGTCCCACTCTTTTCCTGGGAGGCTCAAAATCCGAGTACATCAGGTGAGAGTTCTCGTTCCCAGGTTTGGCTTGCACTAGGATCGACAAGGCCTCGGCTGCCAAACCCCTTCTCACGATCAGGTTTTACCTGAGGAAGATGACGTGGTGAAGACCAATGTTCCCTCTAAGGTGTGCGGTCTCGTGAGCAGAAATTTTACCCTGTGAGCCAAAAATGGTGCTAGCTTAAACCCTCCAAACCAACTATTCCCTTCTGGGGAACCATCATTGCCAATCTCCAGGTGAGGGCTGGAGATCACTCAAAATTACAACTGTTCTTTAGGTAGCAGAGATCAGTTCCTCTGGAGAAAATAGTGGACTCAGTGTCATTATACCCTGCTGAGGTCGCCACAGAAAATTGACACTGAGTGTCCAAGGCCAGGGCACCCGCCCAGAGCCTCTTTCTAGAGGTCGTTGTATTTATTTCCACAACGGGCCTTTTTCCTAGTAGTAACATAAATACAATACAAAACAATACAAAATATTGATATAGTTGTTCTTAACACAATGGGGAAATAATTAGACTTCAAACATTTACAAATTGCAATACGGAGCAAGTTGTATATGTAGTAAAATGTTCATGTCAGAAGTGGTACATAGGGATGACTTTAAGAGCCTTTAAGGTAAGAATATTGGAACATAAATCATGTTTGGAAAGAGAAATTCCAGAAGCACCAATGTTTTTTCATTTTAAAAACACACAGCATTCCATTAAAGACCTCAGATTTTTTGTATTATGTAAGTATCAACCAAAACCTTATATCAAGGAAGACATCTCAAGGGTCCTTCTACAGCAAGCAAGCTTTTGGATTCATAAACTACAGACTTTATCACCTAGAGGATTAAATGCCACCATAGAATATTAATCATTTTTTAGGAATCTAAACCCAGTGTAAAATGTAACATTAACAGAATCATGAACTGGAATAAAATGAATTAGTGGCACCTTGGAGCCTGTGATACTATTATGATGGATGTGATGTAATAACTGTGTACTGATTTCTGTTTGCTGATTTCTGTATCCTCAACAAAAAAACCCCATGTGTTTCTTTAAGAACCAACATACAGTGAACAAGCAACTGTACCTCCTAAACAAATCAGTGGCACCTGTAAGGTTGTTGCAGTATCATGATATATTTGATAAATATTATTAGTGTTAGTTTCTTCAGCTGCATGTTGATTTTTGCATGTTGTTTTCTGTATTTTCAAGATTAAGAAACCATATGTCACTTTAAGAAATAACATATAGTCAGCAAGCAACTGTACCTTTAAAATCTTATGTCTGTATTTCTACTTAAGAATCAGCAAGATAGCTTGTCACTAAGAGCTTTGGGAAGACATTAGAAAGAGGTTGCGTTGATCCACATTATTTTCATTCCATAATACAGATAAATTCAGGAAAAATGCAAATAAATAACAACTGAAGATCAGGAAGAACAAGAAGATGCAGGTGGCAGTTTAACAGTCCCATTTCAAAGAATTTCTTCATCATGTCTGGAGGAAGTTAGTTGTTCAGAAACTTCCTTAAAGAAATAAGTTAAAGAAAGAAGATCAGGAAGAACAAGAAGATGCAGGTGGCAGTTTAACAGTCCCATTTCAAAGAATTTCTTCATCATGTCTGGAGGAAGTTAGTTGTTCAGAAACTTCCTTAAAGAAATAAGTTGCACACTAGCAGAAATGGTCAAGCCTACTAGAATGATTTACATTAGAAGTCAAAATGTATCAGATTACTTCATTAAGTAGAAAACCCATGTAGTAGCCAATCACTCAGTAGCCAGCAAAAGCCTGTCCAAGTTCATTGATTAGATTACTTAAATTGAAACAAGTTCATTCATTGCCAGCCATCTTGAAACTTGAAACTTTATTGCTTAGGACTATAGACTTTTGTGTATATATTCAACTGTTTGATATACAATTTAATTTTTCGTGTATGGATGCTATTTATTTTATTTATTTATTATTTGTATTTATACCCTGCCCTACCCGCGAACAGGCTCAGGGCGGCTTACAAAAGTTGGTACAATGTACCTAGTCAACATAAAACTTTTAAAATATTTTAAAGCAGCTAATGTTGAACATGAGTATTGAATATAAATGATTACACACAGGGGAGGTTTTAATAGTTTATTTAAGCTTAAGAGACCTGTACAGCTTATTCAGTAAATTTTCTAAAACAGGGGTGTCAAACATGCGGCCCGTGGGCCAGATCAGGCCCTCGGAGGGCCCCAATCCAGTTCACAAGGATGGCAAGCCTCTCCTGTGTGATTGAGAGTCTGGTAAAGAACTGGCTGGGGCTCCTCTCCCTCCTCAACCCAGGAGGAGGGAGGGAACAGCTAGAGCTGGCTTCCTGTCTAGGCTGCAGGAGACAAAGGGAAACCTTTCTTCCCCTCCACTGGCTGAGGCTCCTCCCTGAAGGGAGGGAGGGAACAAGGGAGAGCTTGTTTTGCTGGGCTGCCTCAGTAGCATGGGAGAAATACCAAGCACCATTAAGACCAACAAAGTTTTTTTCAAGGCATGAGGTTTTGTGTGCCTTGCTACAGTGTGTGTGTCTTGTTGGGCTCTTTATGCCAGGGCTCTCCTGGGTGCAACTGGGTTCCCTCCCCCTTTTCACTGTATTCATGCCTTCATCATCCTGTCTCAGCAAGAAAGCAGTGTGAACTATTTTAGAGGAGGAATAACAATAAGCCGGTGAGGTGGATTAGGCTGTCCGGACCAAGTTCACCCAGCACATTTCCTTTGTAGGAAGTTGTAGTTATTTATCTGGGGAAGACTATAGTTTTGTAGACAAATACATGGCCCTAAGTCTGTGTCAAGATGCCTTCTTATGTTCTTGACCAGCACATGAAGCAATTTATGTACAAAAGGTTGCAATGCCCAGCCATTACATCTTTTCCCCTTGGTCCTAGGCTAGGAACACTGAGCATGAGATTTCTGTAATGAATGTCAATAAATCAAAAGTAGGTTTGCAGCTTACAGATATACACCTGAACAGCATACTCAAGATAGCTACAGCACATCCTTCAGAAAAATATGCAGTTTGTATAAATGGGCAACCAGTCACTAACCAAAGAAACCTTAGAAAGAAATTTTAACACCTATTCTTGCTGCTGGTCTTGAATTTCTTTCTGAAATTATACCTGAGATAACTCGAATTAGTCTTAACTGAAGAAGAATTTTGAAAATAATTTTGAAGAATTAATATTCGGAACCTTCATATCAACTCATCGGACTACTTACCTGCTTGATCTACTTATGCTTCTTAGCATCGATGTATTATTCTTGTGTTTGTTGTATTTGATGGCTTTGTTATTCATGACTTAATATTCTCATTCATGTCCTTATATATATTACAATATTGTATTTATTAGCTTCTACTGCTCTCAGCATCTTTTTTGTGCACAGCTTTGCTTATTTTTAGAAAACACTATGCGCATCTATACAGGTGGGCTTCAGACCTACTCCACTACAGCTTGTGCTGAAATAAACACAGATGTGTCTTTGAAGGCTCATAAGACCACTGTCAGGGGAGGAGAGACAAAAAAAATCACCACCTCCCCTTTAACTGCAGCCAAACTGTTAAAGCATTCCCTGCTAATGGCTTCTTTCACTGACTAAAGATTAGCGATCAACTTATCATATTGCTAAACTAAAAGGGCTTGTTGAAAAAAAGAAAGAAATTAAAAAGATGGGATACCCTCGCGATACTGGAGCAGAAGCAGGACGGAAGGTGCAGAGTGGAAGGAACAATAAACCTCAATCTTGGTGGTGGAGTTGACAAAAAAGATGGGTGGGAACGGGCCAGAAAAGGGAGGATTGAAAGATCCGAGGAAATGTGTATGCTTCTGAATTAGCTTTGGCTAGGAAGTGAGGTGACTGAAAATTCCATTGCAAAAGCACTTTCAGAAAAATTGGAGATACAGCAAACAGAAAGCAAACTGAGAGCTGAATGGGCGAAAAGCAATGCAGAACAAAAAAGAAAACCTGACGGAAATGCAAGGTGAAAGCGGGAGGAAATGTAGAACGAAATTTAAAAGAGGACGGAGTTGCAGAGAAAGTGAAGGAAATTACTGGTGCAGAAAGGGCCCTTGATAGCTCAGGCTAGCCTGACCTCATCAGATCTCAGAAGCTAAGTAGGGTCGGCCCTGGCCAGTACTTGGATGGGAGATATCCAAAGTTGTTAAAGCAGATGCAGGCAGTGGCAAAGCACATCTGAACGTGTCTCTGGCCTTTAAAGCCCTATGGAGTTTCCGTACTTGGGCGTTGACTTGATGGCTCTTTCCACCGCCATCACCAGTGGGCATTGTTTCGTGGCAAGGTGGAATTCCAGTACCCTCTAAAGAAAGTGATACATTTATCTCACTGCCTCTCCTGGTCTCGGCTTTATGTTGGTGTGAAATCTCCATTTCCTTTTTGCCAAAGGTGGATGGTGCCTTCTGTAACATACTCTGGTTTTCTGGTTTATGAACAGGACTTATTTTGAACAATTATATATACTTGCCTTGCAAAAGAATCATAGAGGCCTTACACATGTCTGTTTTTGAAACAGTTGATTAAAGGCTGGCAGCCAAGGTAGTTTGATGGCTTCCTAGATCTTAGCCTGACTGGCTTCCACAAAAGGGATGTCTGTGACACTTCCTCCCAATAAACAAGAGATATCTGCCATGGATCTACAGTATAGCCCTAAGCAGAGTTACACCTTCTAAGACCATTGACTTCACCAAGAAGGGCGTGGCTCTGCTTAGGACCTGTACTCCCCAGGAGGCAGCTGGAAACTACGTTTGCCTCCTTTGCAGGCAGAGCACCTTGGTTCCTCATTGTCATGTGGTGATTAGCAAATGCTTTTATTTTGCTAATCAGTTCTTAGAATTGCATGGTGACATGCCACCTCTGGTGACCAAATGACGGGCTGTTCCTCCTGCCGTTCTGGTAAGCTGGGGTTTCTCCTGCAGGAAGTAAAATATGCAATCCGTTCCTATGCCCAGTTATGTTCTGTAAACCAGGCCTTGCTTTGCCTTCCAACCTTTCACTGAGTAAGATGTGTCATGGGGAGGTACAGGGGCTTTTTGGCAGTCACTCCAGCTCAAGTTTCCTTCTGTATTGCTTCCCACCCGCTCTTCAACTCTCTGACAAGGCCTTGGGCAAGAATGATTTCATTTATTATTTATTTATTAATTCAATTTATATCCCGCCCTCCGTGCCACGGCAGGCTCAGGGCAGCTTACATAAGATTCCATATATAAATACAATTAAAACCAATCATAAAACATAAACAATTCATTAATAATCATCCTAAGGAGCTGGAACATGATCTAATAAAGTGTGAGAACAAAAAGTTTCAAGTTAGCAGTACTACTTAAGGGGACAATACAGTCATGATGGGTATTGTCACACCAGCTCAGTTTGTTCAGCTTGTTTTTGCTGCGGGTACAGGCTGTAGATGGTAAAAACCAGGGCACGGGGCCATTCCCAGATACTGCTGCATTTAGATGGTGCAACTGTGATGATACTAGTCCATACCTCTTTTCCTCACTCTCCTTATCCAGGAGACACTGTGGGAAATCAGCATGTGTGAGAAAGGGCTTGGATTTTCTGTCCTTCTCCTGTCATTTTATTTGCGTAGCTGCCACCACTCTTCCACTAGCTGTGGTTTCAGACATGGATAGGGGCTATGAGTGTGCATGTAAGCTGCCAATTCAAACTAGTGTTATTCAGTAATTATGAAGCATGCTAAATGTGTGTGACATATACTTCCTCAGCGACAGAACCTCCACCTTTTTTGTCCATGTGCAGTAATGTTATAGCATCATAACACTGTAAAAAAAAATGGCTGGCTGTATCGTGGGGAACAGCATGGTTGCTGCCATTTCAAAGGTCCCTCGCTCCTCCTTAGTTGTCAACTAAGAAAATGGCCTGCAAAGATTTCCACAAAGTCCTAGTGAAAATAGTGTTTCCCCCAAGTTTTACAAACACAAAGAATTTCAGAATAGGCAGTAACATAATTTTAATTTGACGCCCTTCACATTCTATTTTTATGAGTGTGTCATTTTAGAATTGTTTGGTGGAAGGTGAAGATAAAGGAAAGGATACTAGAAGCATAAATGTTGGTTGGGAATCAACATACCTAAAGGACCACACCCACTCCCTTATGAACCTATCTGAGCCAGTTTGGTGTAGTGGTTAAGTGCGTGGACTCTAATTTGGGAGAACCAGGTTTGATTCCCCACTCCTCCACTTGCAGCTGCTGGATGACCTTGGGCAAGCCATAGTTCTGATAAGATCTGTTCTTGAAAAAGAGCTCTCTGAGCCCCACCTACCTCACAGGGTGTCTGTTGTGGGGAGGGGAAGGGAAGGGAGAGTTTGTAAGCCACTCTGAGACTCCTTCAATCTCTTCTTCTACTACAGTCATCTTTGGAGGCCTTGCTTTGGGCGCCTCTGCCTTCTGAGATGAGGCAGGTGGCAACCCGGGAGGCATAGCGCCAAAACTCTGGAACTCTCTCACAAGGGAGATTTGACTGTTGCCATATTCTGCCAGTGGGTGAGGACTTTTTTTGTTTTGTTGGACATTCCCTCCTTACTAGCCAGTGTTTTAATTGCTTTTTAAAATGTTTTGTATGTATTTGGACTCAATTTTTAATAGTTGTAATGATATGTGTATTTTGGGGGGAGATGATTTTAATGGTTTTAAAATGTGATCTTATGTATTTCTTAAATGGTTAGCTGCCTTGGTGGCCCTTGTGAGGGCAGAAAGTCAGGATATAAATTTTATATAATAATAATAATAATAATAATAATTTCTCCAGAAACCCAGTGGTTATTGCATCCCACACAAAACACAACGAAAGAAGTTGCTGCTACAGACACATTGATTCTAAAATCCCACTTTATTAGTATGTTAATAAGTAACATCTTTTTCTTGTCCTGCGAAGACATGCAACCACATTGCTGGGAAATCCAGCGGAGCCAAAGGAGGATTAATGAGAAGGGGGAATACGTTGTCAGGATTTCATCTCAAGGCCCTTCTCAAGTAAAGATCTGCCTTTCTCTCCCTTATTTGTAGATTGTTGTAGGCAAGTCATTTCTTTAGACCGCTGGGTTTCTCAGCACCATTCATGGGAACGTCAGGTGGGAGATGGGATTTTTCACAGGCGGGCCAGGTCCTCTCTTCCTTCTCCCCTTAAGAGATCGCTCATGCTGGCCAAGGGAGAAAGGGTGTGTTGCTGAGCTAATATCCAGGGTTGTTGGGCTTGTTGGCAAACAAGCACATGAGGGATTGCCTGGGCATCCTCTCGTTCGCCTCACAGTGCAGCTCCTTGGTGCCGAGGGTGCTCATCCTGTCGTAGAGGGCTTGGGAGGGTGCCGCATTGCTGAAGATGTACTGCTGCTGCCCCTCTGGCCACAGCTGGCTCGTCAGAGCACTCTGTTGGGGAGGAGAAATTGTGGCAGTCCACCTGGTCACAGCTGGCTTGCAAGGCCCCGCAGTAACCATGGGCACGTTGAGGCTGTCCACGGTGCCACAGGTGGCTTGGGAAGAGACGTAGTTGCTGAGGAAACACTGCTGCTTCCCATCTTGGCTTGCCAGGAAACAGCGTTGCGCAAACACTGCGTTTTCATTGTCCTTGGCTGGGAGGGGCGCCTTTTCTTGACAAAGCTGCTGCAGTATCTTAGACACAAACACACTGGAAGATTTCTTTGGCTTCTGGACCTTATTTATTCGCCTCCCTGCCCGCTTCCTCCTCTCCTGTTTCCTTTGTTTGCGCTTCTTAGGCAATTTCTGTTTCAGTTTCTTCTGAGGCTGGGCCTTCTTCGTCTTCTTCTGACCTTGGTGAGCAGCCATTGTTTCAGTGCTCTGAGCCTCCTTTCAGCTGTGCGCCTTACTGATGAATGCCTCAGGGCTGGGCCCACCTGTCTTGTCATATAACATCTTGTATTCAAATGAGGGACCACCTCTTTGCCCTGTGATTGGGTGGCTGGGAAAACTCCCCATTTGTGATGTAGCAGAAATCAGAAGCCCAGAGGCTGGTCATAATATGGCTTGGTGAGCTATTCTTCCCTGTCATACATAAATAATTTCAGCAGGTCTTGCTCCTGACTAACCATGTAGCTAAGGGCCAAATCAGAGAAGTTGCTGATAGTTTGCCCTTTGATTGGTTGGCTGGAGAAAAAAAAAACAGTTTGTGATGTAGCAGTGATGCCAAGAGAGCAGCCAATAGAACTTCATAATATATCTTTGCAAGATGTTCTTCTTTCTCATATGGAAATTGTGACATCAGACATAGTTCCTGGCCAGTGTGAAAGATCAATAAAGCATAAAGACTGCATTTTTAAAAACAGATACAAGTATCATAATTCTACTTGGGCATGGAAAGTGCTGTTAAGTTGTAGCTGAGCTATGGAGACCCCACAGGGTTTTCAAGGCAAGAGAAAAACAGAGGTGGTTTGCCATTGCCTGTCTCTGCGTAGCAACCCTGGACTTCTTTAGTGGTCTTCTGCCCAAATAGAAACGAAGGCTGACCTTGCTTACGTTCTGAGATCTGATGAGACTGGGCTAGCCTGGGCCATCCAGGTCAGGGCACCGCTAATGATTAGTAGTTTTATTAAATATAGCAGGAATAATAAAAGTTTCAAGCCATCCACTTACTTTTCCTGTACACTGGACCCTGGACTCCATGGCATTAGAGTCCACCCTTTGAAGCAGCCATTTTCTACAGGGTAACTAATTTCTGTAGTTTAGAGATCTGTTGTAATTCCAGGACAACTCTACCCCCACGTGAAGGTTAACACCAACTCATAGCACAGCACGTGCATGGTGTCCTTCCTGAGGCGTATCTAACGCTCCCTGCAAATGAGCTGGCTCATGCTGTCAGGAGGTGTAATTGTGTGGGCTTGCATGGAATACTAGCAAGTCCTTTCCACACAGTTGGATGCTACTGAATGGCAAAGATGTCTGGTTTGATTTGAATATCCCCATTTTGATTTGATTTCTCCTCCTTTTTGAGATGAAGGCAGGGCCCTAGATTTTTAGTCTTTCTTTATGCCAGTCTCCCCATTAAAAAAATAATGCACCTCCGTAGTCAGTTCTGGAATACATGAACCATTGGTCTGACTTTTTATAAGGCAGCAGTTATGTATGTTTGAAACACAGCCTGCTTTTAAGAGTGTGTCACATTAGAATGGTTTGGCAGAAGGGAAAGATTTATGTATTTTATTTATTTATTTATTTATTTGGATTTATATCCCACCCTCCCCGAAGGCTCAGGGTGGCTAACAGAGGCATAACGCCAAGTAATAACAATAAAACAGTAAAATACTGACTAAAAATACAGAATAAACAATTAAATAATTAAACAGAGTTCATAAAAACATTTTCGGTGCTCCCCTACTCACTTCCAAATTTTAAAGTCAAGATGGTGTTCTTGATGATATGGCTGCCTAACAGTGCATATCCCCACTGTTGTCCCCTAGGCACGTCCCACTCCCACTGATGGTACCCGCACCGGCGGTGGCAATGTGTGGAAATTATAGGGTGTTGATGGAACAGTGGTGGCAGCGGCTCCTATTCAAAAGCTTGGCAGAAGAGCTCCGTCTTACAGGCCCTGCGTGGAACTGTACAAGATAAGGGAAAGGATACCAAAACCAAACATATGTCTGCAGAACCCGATAACTTTTTTTTTTTACTGCATTCAAAAGGGTAAGTAAAGAACTTGCTAATAAAGAGGAGGCATTGATTCTAAAATCCCACTTTATTAGTGTGTTAATAAGTAACATCTCTTTCTTGTCCTGCGAGGAAATCTGACATGCAACCCCAAGTGTTGGGAAATTCAGCGGTGCCAAAAGGTCTCTCCTTCATAATGAGAAGGGGGAATGTGGTATCATGATTTCACCTCAAGGCCCTTCTCAAGTAAAGATCTGCCTTTCTCTCCCTTATTTGTAGATTGTTGTAGGCAAGTCATTTCTTTAGACCGCTGGGTTTCTCAGCACCATTCATGGGAACGTCAGGTGGGAGATGGGATTTTTCACAGGCGGGCCAGGGCCTCTCTTCCTTCTCCCCTTAAGAGATCGCTCATGCTGGCCAAGGGAGAAAGGGTGTGTTGCTGAGCTAATATCCAGGGTTGTTGGGCTTGTTGGCAAACAAGCACATGAGGGATTGCCTGGGCATTCTCTCGTTCGCCTCACAGTGCAGCTCCTTGGTGCCGAGGGTGCTCATCCTGTCGTAGAGGGCTTGGGAGGGTGCCGCATTGCTGAAGATGTACTGCTGCTGCCCCTCTGGCCACAGCTGGCTCGTCAGAGCACTCTGTTGGGGAGGAGAAATTGTGGCAGTCCACCTGGTCACAGCTGGCTTGCAAGGCCCCGCAGTTACCATGGGCACGTTGAGGCTGTCCACGGTGCCACAGGTGGCTTGGGAAGAGACGTAGTTGCTGAGGAAACACTGCTGCTTCCCATCTTGGCTTGCCAGGAAACAGCGTTGCGCAAACACTGCGTTTTCATTGTCCTTGGCTGGGAGGGGCGCCTTTTCTTGACAAAGCTGCTGCAGTATCTTAGACACAAACACACTGGAAGATTTCTTTGGCTTCTGGACCTTATTTATTCGCCTCCCTGCCCGCTTCCTCCTCTCCTGTTTCCTTTGTTTGCGCTTCTTAGGCAATTTCTGTTTCAGTTTCTTCTGAGGCTGGGCCTTCTTCTTCTTCTGACCTTGGTAAGCAGCCATTTTTTCAGTGCTCTGAGCCTCCTTTCAGCTGTGCGCCTTACTGATGAATGCCTCAGGGCTGGGCCCACCTGTCTTGTCATATAACATCTTGTATTCAAATGAGGGACCACCTCTTTGCCCTGTGATTGGGTGGCTGGGAAAACTCCCCATTTGTGATGTAGCAGAAATCAGAAGCCCAGAGGCTGGTCATAATATTTCTTTGTGTGCTGTTTTCCCCTGTCATATGTAATTCTTTTAGCAGGTCCCAACTAATTGGTAGTTAAGAGCCAACTCCCAATATTTTAGCATCCATTCTGTTGTGGTATCAATGACCTGTTCTCAAAAATCCAGAAATGCTCACATGTTTAATAAAGTTTGGGTCCCCTTAGCCCATACCTGCTTGTTAAATCATCATGCCACTCGACAAAGCTATCATAGTTGCTCCCATTCAGCAAAAAGCTCAGTGTCCTCTGGGAGGCTGTTCCAGTGGAATGGGAGCACAGTTGAAGAAGAATACCCCACCCTTCACTCGGAGTCTCAGAGTGGCTTACAAACTCCTTTCCCTTCCCCTCACCACAACAGACACCCTTTGAGGTAGGTGAGGCTGAGAGAGCTCTGAGAGAAACTGCTCTTTCAAGAACAGCTCTGACAGTACTATGGGTTGCCCAAGGTCATCCAGCAGCTGCAAGTGGAGGAGTGGGGAATCAAACCCGGTTCTCCCAGATTCGAGTCCACACTTAACCACTGCACCAAACTGGCTCTCATGACCCAAATCCAGGTCATGGAGTACCTCACCAAGCTATAAGCTGGTATTTCAAGGAAAAGCCACAAAGAGAAGCTGTTCATGTCTTCCTGTCTTCGTCATGTTTTGATCTTTTGTCTTGATGTTTAGACAAATTTCCTCATTCTCCCAACTACAATAGAGGGATAATCATACTGACCTATATTACAGGGTCCAAAGCAACTTAATCATGTCTTTCTCCCCTCCTCTGCTCTATTCTCCGGACAACACTCCTGTGAGATAGGTTAGGCTGAGACAGTGTTAGCAGGTCCAAGGTCTCCTAGGGCAGTGTGGGGAACTGAACCCACTTGGCCTAGGTCCTAGTCTGCCACTCTAACCACTACACTTTGCTGGCTCTCTCCAACTGTGCCTCTTTGGAACACCTTTATGCGATGGGTGTAAATATGCAAGAAGGGATCTTTCATGGTGAAGTGACTATGCAGGTTTATCCTGTCTGATGCTCATGCCAGTAATTTGAAACAAGAAGCTCCATCTAGGGTTAAAGTCTTCCCAGTCAATGGATGGAGCTTTCAGGCAGAGCTGAGCTCTACTAAAAGATGCAGAAAAGGGCAACCAAAATTATCAAGGAATTGGAACATGTTTCCTATGAGGAAAAGTGCCACTGGATTTAGTGATGGCATCTAGTTTAGGTGGTTTGAATGGAGTTAGAGAAATCTGAAGAGGATAGGTCTATCAATGGCTATTAGCCTTCATGGCTAAACAGAATCTCTGTGTTCAGAGGCAGTGTGACTTTTTTTTTGGGGGGGGCATTTTTTCCTATGCAAAAACTGGACATTTTTAGGAGTACTGGAAAAAAAATTCCTATGCAATATTTTCTTTTCAAATGAGTGAAATGCTTGTAAAGTCAAGGTGGTGAAGGAGAAAAAGTGAAAGAGAAAAGGTCCAGGGCCCAGCCATACTAGAATGCTGAAGCAAGCAGTAATAGAAATATACTAGCCATGCATGCACTTTTAGTACACACAGGTACTGAGTTAGGGTAAGAATATTATTTAAGCCACACCTTACTTAACTAAGAAGTTAAAATAAGTTCATCAGCAATATTTGCTAGCAAATATTTACGCAAGTGAAACAGTTAAGTGTGAGACAAACGTTAGTAGGATTCTGAAAAAGTTTTAAGAAAAAGGCTTCGAAGTCTTGAAAGAGGAAGTGGACGGCATCTGATTGGTTCTCATTTGGTGCAGTACTGAGTTGTTAATCAATAACTGGATAAGCTTCACTTTTCTTTAGTGATGTAATTTGGCTTATATAAGATACAAGTTTTTGCTTTGTTTAGGGGTCAGCATCTTGGATTCCTGTAGAAAGAGATGCTTTCCTTAATCATGAGAAACCAAATGAAGACCAAAGCGTCTAAGAAGGAATTTGCTGTGACTTGCCTGCTTTGAGCCCCTTAGGTCAAACCCAAATGTTCTCTGTCTGTGGGCATGCCACAGACATATACAGCTCTTAAATCCAAGATGCCATTTCTGCACCTAGAAGGATACCTGATCTTCATGAGGGGAGCATGCAGGGCTTTCATC
Organism: Gekko japonicus; assembly: GCF_001447785.1. NCBI lineage: Eukaryota > Metazoa > Chordata > Lepidosauria > Squamata > Gekkonidae > Gekko > Gekko japonicus. The sequence goes on along the minus strand of NW_015177038.1, from coordinate 429,698 downwards.
CCTTCTCAACTGTTGCTTGCCTTCTGTTGTCCTTCTGGCCTGACACTCTTCCTTTGTCATTGATCTTTTCACCTCTCCCTCAAATCACCCTGACACATATACCCACTGACTGGGTAACAAGTAGCTTATTGCCCTACCTTGCTGGAAGGGAAAGAAAAGATCAGAAGGAGGTGGGGCAGAAACTGCACCAAAGTCTGAGAGGAAAACTTGAAAAGTTTCATTGAAAACTGAGCTCTCTCTAATCAGTAGCCACAGAAGGAAGAAGATAGCATCTAGTTGGAACTAAGGTACCATAGGGCTCATCAGCTTGCACATTTCTATTTGGTATATTTGCAATTCTGCTTGTTAGAAACATCAGGAGAGGAGAGGAGAGGAGAGGAGAGATTGGATTTATACCCCGCCCTTCACTACCCAAAGGTGTCTCAGAGTGGCTTACAAACTCCTTTCCCTTCCCCTCCCCACAACAGACACCCTGTGAGGTAGGTGGGGCTGAGGGAACTCTTGACAGAAACTGCTCTTTTTCAAAAACAGCTGTGCCAGAACTATGGCTTGCCCAAGGTCATCCAGCCAGTGGAGGAGTCGGGAATCAAACCCGGTTCTCCCAGATTAGAGACCACACACTTAACCACTACACCAAACAACTTTTAAATCCCATAAATATGTCAAATGTTGCAATTTCATATGCTTAGATAAATAATGCATTTATGTTGTTAAAGCAGTAAATTTAGTTTACAATTTATAGGACAGTAAGAATTGAATGGTTCTGACCTGGATGGCCCAGGCTAGCCTGATCTCGCTGGATCCCGGAACCTAAGCAAGGTCCGCCCTGGTTAGTATTTGGATGGGAGACCAGCAAGGAAGTTAAAGGTTGCTATGCAGGAGGAAGCAATGGCAAACCACCTCTGAGCTTCTCAAAACCCTATAAAGTGTCTATAACTCGGCTGCAACTTGACAACACTTTCCACCACCACCAAGTATTGTATATATTTCAATTTTCCCCAAAATTTCTGCTCCCCCCTGGCTTCAAAATTTTTGGAAATTTCACATTTCTAGTTGGGAGGCAACAACAGCTGAAGGCTTCAGCCTCTGAACTCTGCTTGGGAGCCTTCCAGATCATCTAGTTGGGCACTGTGAGCAGGGCTCTAGTCGGGGGGGAGCTCTCAGGTACGGAGCTCCGGAAGAGAACCTCTAGGGGGCGGGGCGGTCACGTGGTGAAGCCCCACCCCCTTCTTTACCCCGCCCTCTGCTTCGATCCTCATTCCGTTTGGGAATGAGGATGAAGCAGGAGGGTAAGTAGCCGGGCCTTCTGACACACTTCCGGTGATGTCAGGGGGTGTGGCCTTCTGTCACTTCCGGTGATGTCAGGGGGCGTGGCATATGCAAATAAGTTATGCTAATGAGTTATGCTAATGAGCTCCGGCAGCTCTTTTTCTACAACAAGACCCCTGACTGTGAGGAACAGGTTACTGGTCTAGAATGATCACCGTTCTAATCCAGCAGGGCTCTTTTTAATTTATTTGGAAATTTCACCTTCCGTTCTCTTCTGTTTTTGTTTTGTTTTGTTTTATTAGTCATCTTGCGAGCTTAACAAAACCTCACAAATTCAGGACAAAAACACAAACACCAACAAGACAAATTAGCAAAGCAATTATGGAGAGAAGAAGCTATAGCAGATCAACCTCCCAATATGCCGCATTCCATCCAATTCCAGAATCAGCCATGTAGCAGAATGACAACCTTTCAGGAATATATAGTCAACAAGACTGTAGTCCTATCTCCAAAACCTGTTGTGGTGACTCTTGGTACCAGCTGTGGAAGAGCAACATTCAAATCCATCCTGCAATATTCATGCTGTTTTTCAGAAAGTCGTTTTCATCCACTCAGACTCCACTTTTCATGGCGGAACGTGAGGATAAATAAATAGGAAATGGGAAGCAGTCCATGTGCTAAAAAGTGTCATGGTAATAACAAATAATGGGAGTAACCAGACTAACTCACACAGCAGTGGGGGAAAACAACCCTCGGTTTCATGAGCAGATTTCAGGAGGATGTTTTGTGGCAGGGCCTAAAATACTGCATCAGACTCGGCTTGGTTACATCTGGTCATCAGGCTTTGTAGACCACATATGTTTAAAGCAAGATTTATGAAGCTTTACAAACTGATGGCTTACAATCTCCTTTCCCTCCCCACAACAGACATTCTGTGAGGAAGGTGGGGCTGAGAGAGCTCTTTCAAGAACTGCTCTTGACAGAACAGCTCTGAGAGAGCCATGACTGACCCAAGGTCACACCAGCAGCTGCTTGTGGAGGAGTGCAAGAATCAAACTCGGTTCTCCCAGATTAGAGTCTGCGCTTCTAACCACTACACTAAACTGACTCTCCCCGTGCCTCTTTGCCCTTTCTTGAGCTCAGTTTCACTCCCAGGACTGGAGGAAATGGATGCGCCTTTTTGAATCAGGATGAGATCCTACTTATCAAGAAGAAAGCACTGCTTTGCCAGACACTAGCATGACCCTGGCTGGCTGTCGGGTTGCAGACCATTTCAAGGGGAGCTGGTTGCTGGTCTACTGAATTTGCCTCAACCAGCCAAGGATCTGAAGCCTACCTAGCTTAGCATTGGCAACACGGACTTGCAGCAGCAGCTTTCCAGAGTCTCAGGCAGAGAAGAGTCTGCATCGGCTGCCTGAGATCTTTTAAACAGAAGGTATCACAGACTGAACTGGGGAATTTTTTGCATGCAAAGGATGGGCGATTCTGCATCTGGCATTCCCTCCACATTTTCTCAACGCCGAGGAAAAGGTGCAGCTCAAAACCACATTCAGATACCCCCCAGAGCAACGCCATATTGACTGCAAAGTCACCCCTGAATGGCCATAAATCTATGCAGAGGGTACCATAAAACCCGATGATCGAAGAAAGTGAAAGCGGCATGCAGTGTGGAGGGGAAATTCTGTTCCAAGGTGGGCTTGGTAAAACAACGGAGGGAAAAGCCAATGCAGAATCACCCGATGCGAACCACAGCCCTTCCACAGCAGACTTCAGTGTAAAATAGAACATCCCCTATGGTGACAGCTATTCACAGTCATGCACAAAAAAGAATGGTGTATGTACTATTTAGTCGCTAGAACACCCTACCCCACCCACCCATAGATAATCTGTTAAACATCTGAACCCCAGTTGGATTCACTGCTAACTAATCAAATGCAGAATTGCAAGAAAGTGGGTGTTTCCCACAAGGGGACAGGTTTGTGTGGTTTCCCTGTTGCTGCTGAGGCTGCCAATACAACACAGCAGCAACGGGGCTTCCATGTGGCAAGCTTCCCTAACCCACTCCCCCATCAGAGGCCATCCTCCTCCCCATACCATGAGGGTTTTTTGTTGTTGTTGTTGTTACCTTTTGAATATCATTATAATGATCTGTGTATCCAATTCTCTGAATTCTCAGCTTTCATTTTTTAAATATCGTTGCTTAGATATAAGGGGAAAGGCATATTTCTGCAAGGACGGGGACTAGAAACTTTTAAAAAATGCAAGCTAAAAATTCAGAGACCCTTATATGCATGCTGTTATAAGATTACAGCGATTCAATTGCCAATTAAAAAAAATGGTGGTGGGGATTGGGAAAGGGCTGCTCGTGTAGGCAGGACTGGGAAAACTCAAACTTTCGTACCCACGTGGCGGCCATCCAGGCTTTGCTGCAGTCTTGCAGCAAAGGAGGTTTGGGAAAGGTCATGGAAACCTGGAAGGTGCAGCATTGTGCCCCAGTACTCTGGGGATGTATGTAAGCACCTGCTTCCCTTCGCATTGAAGCGGAGACAGATAACCTGTGTGGAAAAGTTCCATATTTCTCACTGATTTTGCTTTTCTGGTGCTTTTTCCTAGCTGTGTGGGTTATTAAGATCCAAAGCATTTTTTCTATGCACCTGGGAGCACCTATAGTGTTTCTTTTGAGAATGTAATCACATTGCAAAACAACAACAACAACAACAAAACCCTATGTATTTTCCCCTGTGTGTACCTAGGTGTTCTATAGCACATGAATTCTCTGGTGTCTGTTTTGCTGGGAGCCATCTCTGAACTTTTCCCCACACATGGAGCATTCATAAGGTTTTCCGTCTGTGTGGATTCTCTGATGCTTGTTCTTCTGAGAAACATCACGGAACCTTTTCTCACAGATGGGGCACACAAAAGGTTTTTCTCCTGTGTGGATTCTCTCATGCTTGTTAAGATCTGATCTATTGGTGAAGTTTTTCCCACACTCAGAGCACATGTAGTCTTTCTCCCCTGAGTGAGTAACCTGGTGTTTAATAAGATCAGAGCTGCAGGTGAATGTTTTCTTGCAGGAGAGGCATTTGTAGGGTTTTTCTGTGTGGATTCTCTCGTGCTTGTTAAGATCTGATCTATTGGCAAAGTTTTTCCCGCACTCAGAGCACATGTAGTCTTTCTCCCCTGAGTGAGTAACCTGGTGCTTAATAAGATCAGAGCTGCAGGTGAAAGTTTTCTTGCAGGAGAGGCATTTGTAGGGTTTTTCTCCCGCATGGATTCTTCGGTGCTTATTCAGGCACGATTTCACACGGAACCTCTTCCCGCATCCTTCGCATTCGTAGGGTTTCTCTCCGGTGTGGATCCTGTAGTGTCCGTGGAGGTGAGATTTGATGCTGAAACGCCTCCCACAGTCAGGACAGCCATAAGGCTTCTCTCCCGTATGGACTCGCAAATGGACATTGAGGTTGGACTGCTGATCAAAACGTTTCCCGCATTCAGCACATGAATACGGCTTCTCCCCCGTATGGATTCTCTGGTGTTTAATCAGGTTAGCACGCCGATCAAAACTTTTCCCGCAAACAGAGCAGGGATAATTTCTTTTGGACACTCTTAACTGGGGCAAGCCTTTTGTGAAATTTCCTTCCTTAGGAGCTGAATATCCTTGCGTGAGCTCTGGCAGTATTCCCTGATGTCCTACTGACTTCATCTCGATTGCTTTGGACAGCTTCGGCTCAAAGAATAAATCCCACCACAAGGTTTCAGGCGGTTGCTCTACTGTTGCATCTCCCTGCTGAGGATTCTTACACACATCGATACTTTCTGACTCATCGCCTGCAGGAATAAAGAAAATCCCATTGCGAATTGATCAGAGAGTGGGAGAAGACAAAAGTGACAGGAACTGCAAAGAGGAAACAGAGCAATGATTGAGGGAAGGAAATTGATCTGCCGATATAAAGGCAGCTAACTAACAGCGTATACGCCACAAGCAGCCCTGGCTTCAAGACTCTATGGCACTGACAGAATGAGGAAGGACTGCAAGCCTGACTTAGACTTAGAGCAAAGCTTTAAAAACTGTGTTCTTTGGAAACTCAGCAGTGGTTCTCTAATGGGGAGATCTGCAATGGCCGATGACCTCCAGTGAAAGATGGTTTTCCACTGCTGATCTTTCTCTGCATTGGTGACCCACAAAGTTGAGTTCATGGGCAATTCTGGAATTTTAAGAACTGGTACTGGGTGCAATCACAAAATAGCCAGCAGGTTCTAAGCCAAGTGTTGTTTTATGATGGAGGGAGCTGTTTCCAAATGGGTGCTTCCTCCAGACAAAAAGGTAATACCTAACAGGCTCTTCTGGAGTAGCTCCTCCTCCAATAATGTGGAGGAAGCAAGGGCTGGGTCTACTGGTTTGGAGATGAAGGAAGGGAAAGCCCTGAATCACTTCAGCAAGCACTACAGTGGGAATGTAGCGGTTCTAGTCGCAATAGAATGCTGAGTGTATCAAAGGGGCACTCCGTAGAATACTTCAGGCTGCTGGTTCTTCTCACATATGGGAAGGAAGAAAGCAAGGAGAGATTCATGCTAGTTGTGGTTCAGCTGTTTGCCCCCCCTCCCAGAATACTCCCCTGTACCTGTTCAACATAGGCTTAGTTCACCTGAGCAAGAGTCTCTTTGGCAATTCTCCTCATTCAGCATCTGAATCTCTTTCTCTTGTCGCATCTGGAACATCCAGTCATATTCATGGGGAGAGGAAATCTTGTCTAGTTTGGGAGATGGCAATTCTGGATCATGGAAAACAAGCAAGATCAGAGGAAGGATGCAGAAAACATTTATGATAAACAAGAGCATTCAAACTGCCACTGTGGATCTAACAAAAAGTCTCGCTCATCCAGCCTTTTGTCTCCTGCAGCGGCTGGCCAGATGTTTCTTCCAGCCACAAATGGACCACAGTGACTCAACCAAGGTTGCACCCCACCAATGTTCATTGTGCAAAATTGATTGTAGTCCAATTACAGTCCACGAATGTGCCTCTTCTTCTTCTTGTTTCTTTATTTAACGTCATGCAGTGCTGCTGCTGCTTCCAACAATTGCCATGCAACTACAGATTTCCCGGGTAAACAATCTGTTTCCCTCAATGCTTCGTCAGGTCGCTTGGCTGTCTTTAATTAACCTCCATCTCTGTGCTAAGGGGAAATGTGCAAAAGAAATGTGAATATGGTCTATAAACCAGCTAGAGGAGCAAATGACTTCTGGGAACTTTCTTTAAACTACCTTATCGTCAAAGGAAAATAACATAGTGTAAAAAATGAGCTTGCTTTCTACTGAAGCAGACCATTGCTTCTCTCTTCCTCTGACTGCAGTAGTTCTCCAGGGCCTCAAGTAGAGGTTTTTCCACATCACTTCAATGTTTTAACCAGAGATGCTAGGAATTAAACCCGAGACCATGCAAAACAGATGTTTTACCACTGAGCCTTTCTCATTGCCTACTGTGGGACAGGGCAAAGGCAGGAGACATATATAACCTTTTGCTTTCTTGAACTGAATCACTTCAGGAAATGGATGAGCTTGGACCAATCCTGTCTTTCAGATGACGCTACCTTGTAGGGTCATTGTAAGGATGAAATGGAAAAAGGGAAAATGGTGTAAGCCACCCTGAGGAAGGGCAAGATAAAAACGAGATACATAATGAAGTTGATGTTGCCACCTGCCCACAGCAATTTAAAACAGCCCAAGTGCCTTGGGTGTGACTAGTAAGTTGTATTGGAAAGCACTGATAATTTGTGATAACATTGTGGTCTCTTTTATCTTTCCCTGCTCTGTTCTTTGCTAGAATCATTTGAGAACACATTAGTGTATCTTAAACTTTTAATAGCTAAGGTACTTTGTTCAAAAAAATAGGAGTGACATTTAACTCTTACATCTCAAAGTAGTTTACTTTTATCATATGAAAGTGCAAGAATCATTTGCCTCTAGTTTCTGTGCAAGTCAGTGTTCTATCTGAGTGCACCTCTTGATTGACAGGAGGCTATCCTATTGCAGGGATTCATGCAGAGATGCAACAAGCAACCTCCAATTAAAAAGCCATCATTTATTTAGAAAATGTATATGTTGCCTTTTAGGATTGACTCAGTCCTAAAAGAAATCAACCCTGACTGTTCCCTGGAAGGCCAGATAATGAAACTGAAGCTCAAATACTTTGACCACCAAATGAGAAGGGAGCATTCACTGGAGAAGACCCTGATGCTGGGAAAGATTGAAGGTCAAAGAAGACGGGGACGGCAAAGGATGAGATTGTTAAACAGTGTCATAGATGCAACGAACATGAAATTGAGCAAACTTCAGAGGATGGTGGAAGACAGGAAGGCCTGGCGTAATCTTGTCCATGGGGTCGCGAAGAGTCAGACTCAACTGTGCGACTGAACAACAAAAATATGTTGCCTCTCCAGAGCCCTGCTTCAAGTGGCTTAAAACTAATTTTAAAAATGAAGGCAGCAAACCCAGAGTGGGAAATCATGTAGAGACACAGTGTCGTTCCTTTCAGTGGATGTTCTTCTTTCACAAGATACTTTCATTATTCAGACACTCCTCGCTTCCTGTTCCTGGTCATTTTGGGGGAATTACTGGAATAAATGATGATAGTACTAACAAAGCATAGCCTAGACCTGTTCCTTCCAGTCTTGGGGAACATGGAAAGGAAGTGGAAACAATATATGTCCCAATTGTATTTCGGTTTCATGGATTATTCCTAGAAAAGGGGGCAGAATGTTGGTTACGCATGGGGGATAACACGGCTGGTATCATTATAAACATCCGTCCTCATTCTAGCTGAATCTAATCAATAAAGCATGCCCACCACAAAGAGCACAATCACATCTCATTCTTACTGGATTTCCATGTCAATCCTATGCAGAGGTACTCCAATCTAAGCTCATTAAAACCAACGGGCTTAGACTGTTCTGTATGGGATTGCACTGCTAATTGGCTCCCAATTCATTTCTGGGTTCAATTCAAGAAGTTGATTGTGATCTTTAAAGCCCTATTAGTCTGGTCCAAGCTACTAGGACTACCTGCTCTCATAGGAACCTCCCCAGTTGTCTAGGCTTAGGTCATCCCCCAAGGGTGTGATGTATGTTAAACTTCATCCTGTATAGATGGCTGTCAAAGGACAGGACCATTTTGAGGGTAGCCCCTAGATTATAATGCTCCTTTCCTAGGGAACAAAGTTCAAGTCTTTGTTTTCCTAGGGAAAGCCCATCTGTCTTTTTTCTTCCTGTCTTTCAGGACATGTGTTAAATGCTGCTGAATTATTATTTTTTAATCTTGCTATTGTGATGTATGATTTTATTGGTTTTATGTTCGATTGCACTGAACGTGTAGCTGCCTATAGGTGGAGTATTAATGCCTGAAATCAATAAATGGAGAAAGGCACTCACCAAACTCAGTTACATTGTCGCTCCTTGTAACACCTTTGCAAGTGATTTCCTTTTTATTTGGCTTTTGGAGGTTCATGATGTGTGATTCTTCCATACACTCAGGATGGAGAACTGGATCAGATGTTGCAATCAGTTGCTCTGGGACGAGGAAAGAGATGGCAGGGAATGATAGATTTATGGAACAGCCATCTAAACTCAGCATTAAAGTCAGTTCAGTGCAAGTTTATATTCAGTGCTGGCATAGAAAATCAGCAAGCAAGGTAAAGAAATCTAACAAATCGATCATTTTACTTTCTAGATGATGGGCATATCCATAGCTCCCAAGGATATCTGTTGTTTTCACGTAGCCCACCCTTGTTTCCCTCTATGATCCTATAGTTTGAACCACTTGTGTGTATACCCATACCATACGCTGAACCCAGTCCTCATTTTGTTGGGTAATGATTCACAGCCACAGCCAGTGTTCCCTCTAAGCTGAGTTAGTGTGAGTTAGCTCACAGTTTTTTAGCAGCCAGCTCACACATTTTTGTCTTGGCTTAGGAAGGATAGCTCCAGAGCAAACTAATTTTATGCAGCAGCCAAACTACCTGCTCACAACTTTAGGGCCAGTAGCTCACAAAGTAGAATTTCTGCTCACAGGACTCCACAGCTAAGAGGGAACATTGGCCACAGCAATTTTGAATTATCACAAGTCAACCCAAGCTCCCAGTTGTGCGACTGGCATAGCCTGTAGCAGCATGAGGGAAATGCAGCATGGACCACAGCTGCTAGGCACTCAAAGCATCATGTGAACAGGTGCTACCATGAAAGGGATCCTTACCCAGTGAAGCCATGTTCTCAGAATTCTCCTGCATGACGCTGTAATACAAATACCTTTGCTCCTCATCCAAAAGGTCCCACTCCTCTTGGGTGAAATAGACAGCCACTTCCTGAAAAGCCACAGGCCACTAGTAAAGAAAGCAAGCACATTATATATTTGACCCTGTTATTGTTATTGTTATTATTATTAGCAGCAGCCTAATAGCTCAGACTAGCCCACCCTGGTCATAGCTTGGAAGCTAAGCAGGGTCTGCCATAGTTAGTACTAGGATGGGAGACCACCAAGGAAGACTGTATGGAGGAAGGCAATGGCAAACCCACCTCTGAACAAATAATAATAATAATAATATAATAATATAAATATACTATAGTGGGTGCTATGATGTCTTTATCTTAGTTCAATGGATTGCAACATATGCATCAGGCCTCTCTGTTGAGCAGGAACACTTGCCAAAGGAATGGCTGCTTACTGTCTTCTCTTCTTGTATATGCCCTGACTGAGATAAGAGGAAGATTGCCAGCTTCCTAATCCATGCATACGTAGGTGGTTCTGGGTGTAATGCTGAGCAAGTCTACTCCAAAGTTCCATATTCTTCAATAGGGTAAGGTGGGTAAAGATGACTCCCCTAGGATGACACCTAACTGGAGGAGATGGACAGAATAGGATAGACATAAAATCTAGCCAAGGAAGGTGCAGGGTGAAACAAGACAGGAAGAACAACTTAACAACTGTAAAGAGTGGGCAGTGCCCAGCTGTTAACCCCTATAGGGAGTGAGGAAACCCCAGTCTTTATTCAAGCCTAGGGGAGAGATCCGTCGTGTGCGAGTGCTTTGCTTTCCTAGGGTCTGAGAACACCAGCACAAAATATGCAGATGTGACCTTCTCTTTCAGACAATACCTGCTGCCCCAGGTAGGCCTCAGCCAGCCGAGCTGCCTCCTCACTGCTTCTTGGTTCCTTGGCTCTCACCCAGGTCTGCATTCCCCACGGCAGCACTTCCAGAAATTGCTCCAGGACGATCATATCCACAATCTGTCCTTTGGTGCGATCCTGCGGCCGTAGCCACCTCTGGGCTGCCTCATCCAGCCGGGACAGAGTCTGCCAGGGAGTTTCTCCCACAGGAACGGTTCCCAAGCGAAACCTCTGTCTGTTACTTTCTTCGATGTCTTTGGGCACAGCGACGATGACCTCGGGGGGTGTGTCAACTGGATCTTCTTTTAGGGAGCAACAGGCTTCTGGAGCCTTCCTGGAGACTGAAGAAAACAAGGAGGGCATCCACCCCATTCCAGTCCAGGTGCCAAAGAGATCCGTCGGGTCAAAATATCCAGTTTCTTCTGCTTGTTTCTGTGAAAGCGGAAACGTCTGGGAAGCCATTCTGTAAGGGAACTCTACAGCCTGTGGGATAGAAGCAAAATGAGACAATATCATTGTCATAGTCTTCTGCCCTGGAACCCAGAGCAGCATAAATGGCCCTCCCTCCCTACCACTTTAGCCTCACAACAACCCTGACTGCCCCCAGTGACTGCTTGAACTTGGGTTTCTCCACTGTATTCTCAGAGTCTAAGTTCTACACTGCTCTCAGTGATGTTTCACCACAAGCTTTAGTCTGAAATGTGACTAACATCTACATGACATACAAGAGACAGGGTTGTCACTTAAGTGCTCCTGACCTGTGTTCCCTCTGAGTTATTGTGAGCTAGCTCACAGCTTTTTAGCCTCCAGCTCACAGTTTTTTGCCTTCTCTCAGGGAAGGATGGCTCCAGAGCAAACTAATTTATGCAGTAGCCAAATAGCTCACTCACAACTTTAATGCCAGTAGCTCACAGAGCAGAATTTTTGCTCACAAGACTCTGCAGCTTAGAGGGAGCATTGCTCCTGACTTCTTAAGGCTAAAAATACAAGGAATAACAAACAGATTCGAGATGGGAGTGAAGGCGCTCTTAAAACGCTCTTTCCTTTCCTTCATGTTCTATGGCAGCATCCTGGACAAAGCGTTATCATCACTGAACTCTGCTTCATATTAAGGTCCTAGTTTCCCACAGGAGGAGCCTGAACAAAAGACAGCAACAGTTCCAAGTCCTGTTATAGCCTTCTCCTGTCTTATGCGCCTTCTTTTGATCTTGCACACACACCTCTGAAATAAAAGTGGAGCAGCGGAAAGGGAAGGCAGAGGTGGGCACAGAAAGATGGGAGAGGGGAAATGTTGTTGTTGTCGCCCCCCCCCCCCCCCCCCCGCGCAATCCTTTGCTGGAGAGCTTTTCACTGCAGGCGTGTATCTGGGTGGTTAAGGGTTAATTGCTCCAAGCAGCCGGAGAGGAAGGATGCAGGAGACGGTCTTCGCTGGAAACCGAAGCAACGAAAAGGGGGGGGGAGAGGGTTTTCCCGGCCGAGGCCTCATTGCAACCCAAACGTCAGAGACAGATGAAGGTGCAGCGACCTCGGTCTAACCCGGAAAAAAAGACCCTGTTGTCTGGAGCAAAGAGAGAGAAGTCGGCACCTTCTTCTCTTCTAGTGAAAGCCGGAGCCCTCTGGTGGGCAACCAGAAAACGCTTTTTCCCTGACTGGAATCCTTTCCTCTGTCAGCCGCACATCCCTCTGCCTTTGAACGTCTGAGCCCCTGAACAGACGTTATTTGATCCAAATCATATACGCTTAGCAACTTTTTAAAGGTTTCTATTTGCTTTACTAGCCCCATCCCAATTGGACGTGTCAGCACAGTTTAAACATGACTCTTGACCAATGCTCCCTCTAAGCCGTGGAGTCCTGTGAGCAAAAATTCTACTCTGTGAGCTACTGGCATTAAAGTTGTGAGGGAGCGATTTGGCTGCTGCACAAATTAGTTTGCTCTGGAGCCATCCTTCCTGAGCAGAGTCAAAAATCTGTGAACTGGAGGCTAAAAAACTGTGAGCCAGCTCAACCTAACTCAGTTTAGAGGGAACACTGGTTGGAAGCAATGCTCCCTCTAAGCTGTGGAGTCTTGTGAGCAAAAATTCTACTCTGTGAACTACTGGCATTAAAGTTGTGAGCGAGCGATTTGGGTACTGCCTAAATTCGTTTGCTCTGGAGCCATCCTTCCTGAGAGAAGACAAAAATAGGTGAGCTGGAGGCTAAAAAACTGTGAGCCAGCTCACACTAACTCAGCTTATAGGGAACACTGCTCCTGACTGGGTTCAGTGTATGGTACTGGTATACACACATATAAATATGAAGTGTACATCCCTTAGGCAGGCAGATCAATTTCTACTTAAAGTTACAAACAAAAGAAAGGCTGGGATGAGAAAGGTGTTGCAAAGAGCAGTCAGTTTAGAACAAGAGCCAAACAACAAGTGATCTATCCACTCCGAGTGACTGAGGACCACTTCCAACAGCTGGTAGTACTAGTCAGGTAAAGAATTAACATAAAATCAGACCAGATCAAAGAAAGTACAGGGTGAATCATGATGAGCACACCCAGTTAGAAAAACAGAGACCATGTAAAGGTATAGCTAAATGAAAATACATTTCTAAGGGGTGGATATGCTAGCTAAGATATAGGGTTGCCAACTCCAGGTTGGGATATGCTTGGAGGTTTGTGGTGGAACCTGGGGATGGAGGGATTTAGGGAGGGGAGAATGTTCAGTGGGGTATATTGACTTAGGGTCCACCCTGCAAAGCAGCCATTTTCTTCAGGGGAACTTATCTCTGTAGTCTAGAGATCAGTTTAATTCCAGGAGAGCTCCTGGCCTCCCCTGGAGGATGGTAATTAGGTTAGGGGAAGGCACTGTTCAGTGCAATGATGCTACTTCTAGGGCAACCTGGAAGTAATATCATTGTGCTGGGAGTGTTGGATGAATGCTAAGACAACATGCCTGGCATTATATCACTTGAGGAGCACATAGGAAATGGCAGCATTGCACTGGGCAATGACAAGCACCTCCCCACACCATAGGTCTCTGCCTCCCCCATCTCTCACTGGTTGCCAAGCCATGCCTGGAAATCCTAGTTGCCAACCACTAGGTGTGGGCTAGAAATCTCCTTGAATGCTGTATTTTGGGGCTGACAGTGAAATATTTTGGTCCCGAATGAGGGGTTCTTAATCTATTCGTCACACTGAGACAGTGAAAAATTTCTAATTTCAGTGGCAGGAAAAGAACTGGGACGATATCTGGGCTTCGCCTGCAAACACATCTAGCATTTATAATATTCTATTACAATATTTTAAACTCATTTCGAGGTGGTACATGACCCCTCAACAATTACACAGGATAAACACAAACAATAGTCCATTGTGTTGGAAAAAATGTGGACATGTAAGATCTTACCTTCATTGCTGGTGGAGTTGTCGTCGGATTCTTCAGTTCTGGGAAGAAATCACAAAACAAATTAACGAAATTACAGCTCAGAACATCACTTTTAGGTCAGAAATCTTACTATTGAATCACTGGGATGAATCAATCACTGATAGGAAGAAAGACCTAACCGCTAGACTTCTTGCAACAGCATCTTTAGCCATTGCCTCCTGTTGGAAATCCCCAGTACCACCTACGCTCACTGCCTGATATAAGATACGGGAGCAAAAATCTCAGACAAGTTAAATAGAACAAAAACAGGTGCAACATCTATATATCTAACACTGAAGTCGCCCCCTGGTGTGCGGATACCTAAATCCGCGCACCGGGGGCAGCTGGGGGGATTGAGAGTTTTGTGCACACCTGGGGCCCGCGGATACCTATTAAAAGTTTGAAAAAATATCGGGGGGATACTTAAATCCCCCCCAAAAGTAAAACTGCGTTCTGTGCGCATGCGTACTTACTGAGCCACGGGAAAAGCCGCGGGAAAAGCCGCGGGAAAAGCAGCAGCACCCGTCCATGTCGCCACAGGAACCGTCCCCAGGCCTGCCGCCATTCTCCCCCCCCCACAGCTGAAGTCCTGTATCGTTCGGGGTGAGTCCCCCGGGGTCCCCCGGGGATGTTGGCAATGTGGGGAGCGGGAGAGATTGCCAAGTTGGCAAAGTTTGCCGGGCTCCGCTCTCCCCCACCTCCTGCGGATGGGCAGACGGCAAGGAGGAGCCCCGAGAGATTTGTGCTCCCTCATCCTTCCTTATCCGGCTCCCCCTCCCCGGGGGGAGGGGGTGGAAGCGGCTTCCCTCCACAGCTGAATGGCCTCGGTGTGTCTCCGCCCTTCTGCGGCCGAGGGCTTTAAAAGGACTGGGAGTCGCACGGAGCAGCATTACGCGGACGCTTTGCCTTTAAAGAGGCTTCCTCCCTCCTCCTTTCCTCCCCGCTCCCGGTGTTGTCTCGGTGATAGCGGGGCCCGCCCCCAATTGGTGCTGCGGAGGTCGAGGAAAGTGCAGAAGGGCGAGGGGGCGGCTGAAGGGACATAGCGGGACAGCCCCGGCACGGAGGACTTCTTGCCCTCCTTCCGAGCAAAAAGTCAGTGCCTGGGACTGCAAAGGCAGCGTCACCCACGGGCTCTCTTGGGGCCCCCGTCGACCTCACTTGCTGGGACCGGGCTCCAGCAACATTTTGTTGCGGGTCCCCTCTTGTATTACTCTAAATCTGACTCAGTTTGGTTCCCAATTATAATGTACTGGGTTCAGACGCGTTAGCAAGTGATCAGCTCATATTTATTAGTGAAACTCTGCTCTATTAGAGACAAACTAGCCGGGTTCGAACCCTGCTTTTATCTGTGCAGCACACAACACCCCCCCACTCCTGTGATTGGCTATTTACAGTGTAAGAGTCCGTCATAGGTCAACCTTAGGATCCAGGCAAACCTATTGGTCCGCACTAGTATCCGAGTCGGCTATTGTTCTAAATCCTGAAGGTGCGCTAGACCGCATGGCTTCCTAACGCTACATGTCCAGACATGTCCGTATCAATACATAACACAAATATTTTCTTTCTTGATAGCAAATGATATGCTTCCATCTAATCCATGCTACCACAAATGGTTGACACTATGAATTTACTTCTAAATGTTAGTGGGTTTGCCAATGTCCTATATTAATTACTCTCACAGGGTTCTAAAAATCAATAGGCTTCGTATCATCAACATTACTAAGTCTACTCTGCATATTCAAGTGAGGATTTATCTTTTGAAATACTTAGCATCGTGAAACTAAATTTACTGATAAAATTGTAAAGCAGTACACGTATTTTATGTTGTTATAAATTGAATAAAAATATATATTTTTAAAAAATCTGTTCTGAGTTTCCTTTCCTCTTGTCCCTTCATTAGCTGAAAGAATTCTGTAATGTGAAGACCCTTCATTTGTTTTGGCTTTCTGAGATATTAGCTGCAGCCAGTGCTCTTTTTGTAGAAAAAGCCCAGCAGGAACTCATTAGCATAACAGGCCACACCCAACACCAGAAAGTAATTAGCATATTAGGCCACACCCCTGCCAGCACAGCTCATTAACACATTAGGATGCACCCCCATGTTACCAGAAGTGTGGTCATCCAGCCACACCCACCTTTTGCTTCATATTCTGTTTACCTTGGTTGTTGTCAAAACCCAGGACTTTTTTGTAGCAGGAACTCCTTTGCATGTTAGGCCACACACCCCTAAAGTAGCCAATCCTAATGAGTTTCTTCTGTTGGGTGTGGCCTATTATGCTAATGAGTTCCCGCTGGGCATGGCCAACTTGGGAGCCAGCCGTAACTCCGTTCTTGTGCGTTCCTGCCCCAAAATAGCCCTGGCTGCAGCAATATGAAATATGTGTTTCCGGCATATGTTAATGGACAAATTATACTATGTGTGGATTTTTTTTAAATCTCAGAAGCTAAGCAGGGTTGGTACTTGGAAGGGAGACCACCAAGGAAGACTCTGCAGAGGAAGGCAATGGCAAACCACCTATGCCTTTTGTTTGCCTTGAAAGCCCTTTGCTGGGGTCACCATAAGTCAGCTGCAACCTGACAACACTTTACGCATGCAAAAAACAAAATATGAATTGTATTAGACTAACTGTTCTATGGCTGGTAATGAAGGTCATTGCAATAGGTGCTGTGAAACTCCCAGGGAAATGTCCATAAAATGGCAACCAAAAGTCCCTAGGTTCTTAGAATTCAATATCATACAATGATTAAAAATGTAGACTGTATGATGTTTTTGAAGAACGTCTAAAATAGTTTGGATAGAGTGCCATTCCCCAAAGAAACAATGAGTAAAGGTTCACTTCTTAATTTATTCAACTCTTGGCTTTTGAGAGTATTTAAGTTTGAAAAGATCATCTCCCCAGGGAATTACAGAGGGAACAAACTCAAACTCTGATGCAATTATCTCCTATTACACTTTGGGGCATGTTTGTTTATTTGTTTTTCACCAAAGCATTGCTTTAACAAATTGGAAGTAAAGTATCCTGGGTATATATTACCTATTTGTGACTAGAGACCTATTATAGCTGAGGCCTCTGATAAGTTATCTTGGTAATACCATGCACTGGATAAGAAAATTAATATAATTTTATGCATGAGAAAACTGAGGATTGTACAGGAGAGATTTTAAAATTCCTTATTATTTCCTTGGCATTTGAATGGCAGATGTTCTCCCAACGTATGCGGTGATCCCATATGCTGTAATCCCATGCTAATGTGGGAATTCATGTGGTTGCCTTGAAGGGGCTTACCTCATTTCTTCAGGGTCAGGGACAGAGGGTAGCGCTACCTTCTGTCCCTGACCCTGGAGAAATCAGGTAAGCCACTTCAAGGCCACCCCTCTTTGTATGTGGGGCCCCTCAGGGGGCAATCCTCTCTTCAGTGTTGTTCAGCATCTATATGTGCCCCCTCTCCCTGTTGCACGGTGCGCGTAGGACAGCCTGCCTGCCTCTGCCAGCAGTAGCCAGCCACCAGGACTTTTCCAGCCACTCCAGCACTCACCAGCACTCACTGCAGAGTAAGTTCTGTATAGCACCACACCAAGACAGTCCTGTGGTAAACTATATACAGATTTATTTACAATATTTACAGTCCACTGACAAAGTGCTCCGCCAATCACCATAACAAGAGAAGAGAATTTACAGAGCAGTACTTGTCCAGTTATATACATACAGCGTCCAATCAGCTAAGTGCTGACTCATTGTCACTGACCTCATCCCTTATCAGGTCTCAACCGGTCAGGATCTGTTACCAGCAGCTTGCCTGCTGACACATAGATCACCATGATCTGACAGCTGGATATTAACATCCGACACTCCCAACTGGTGTGGAGTTTCAGGCTGGGTTGCCATCAGTATGCAGATGACACCCAGCTGTATCTGTTGATGCATGGCTGGCAGGATGCGGCACCAGCTATTTTGGCTGAGGGGCTGGAGGCCATGGTTGGATGGTTGAAACAGAGCCAGCTGAGATTGAATCCATCAAAGACGGAGGTTCTGTCACTGGGTAGAGGGAATTCAGGGATGGGGTGCCAACTTCCGGCTCTTGACAGTGTACCTCTAACACTGGTACTGACCGCCAGGAAGCTGGGTGTGCTTCTGGATGCCTCCTTATCGATGGAGGCTGTGATGAAGCAGACCTGCTCTGACTTACAGACCCTGTTCTGCACTGTTCCACTTCCTGCCACTAGGGTGAGCTGCCACCACCTGCTCAGTTTAGGGGTCCTGAATAAGGACTCTCGACCCGCCTTCCCAGTTCTGAGGCCAGGCCTCAAGATCTCCTGCTACCCAGCACCTGGTTACCACAGAGACCAAATGCAACTTTGGGTTTCCCCTAGGGGGATTGGCAATGGGTGCCTTCACTGCTTTCTTCCCAATCTGGGGGCCCTCTGTCAAATTAATAGCATGTCCAAGCAGCTGGAGGACTATGTGGTACAGAGACTTAGGGCCACATCCAATATAGAAAAGGATTTATTAAAAAGAAAGTTCAATCACACTTAATCACAACAACAGTTCAGCCCACGGAAGAAAAGAGAAAAGTTGGTTATAAATGCATCCTTCTTTCCCTGGTTCTAAAACTTACTCCAACTAGATGCCACAATCAGAGTAGATACTTACAAACTTAGAAAGTTGCAAAACATTCTAAAGATGTCCCATTATCTCAGGCTCCTTGCAGCCAGTGGGCTGGGCCACATCCCCCCCCCCCCCTTGCCGCCCACCTTGACACTACCAGGTCTGTTCCCTTCCAAGAGTCAGCACACAGCCTTGCTCCTTGGATCAAACACTTTTATATAACCTCTGACTCCACCCATTTTACATCACTCTCTTCACCCCTTTTGACCTGGTCTGCCCAGGTCACACAGGTGGACCCTGGGACACTCAGGTGCATTCTGGGACATGTAGGTGCATCCTGGGAGCCCTCCTGGAAGGCATTCCGGGAAATCTCCAGGTCATTCCTAGAGATAGTCCCTGGGGCTGGTCTAGCACAACTATGTTTCCTTCCTGGAGAAGGGAGCATTGTCTCTTCTGCCAGACCTATTAGCATTTCTAAAGAGGTAGCTCAGGTGCTTCTGGAATGCTATGGGCTTATTTCCTCCCCCCTTCCTGCTTGTTTCTAGCTCAGAGGAAGAAATTTTTAAAGCCTGCTCGCCAACCTTCCAGGTGGCAAGGCATTTCTCCACAGAAGCCCAGATCACAAATGTTGCTAGACTGGCGTTTCTCCAGCTGCGCCAGATTAGGCAACTGGCCCCCTTTCAGTCTCACCCTGACCTAGTCACAGTAATCCATGCAATGGTCACCTCTAGGTTAGACTACTGTAATTTGCTCCATGCAAGGCTACCCTTGAGGCTGACTCAGAAATTACAACTGGTCCAGAAAGCAGCAGCTTGGGTCCTTACTGGAACCCCCCTGACAGCACACATTCAACCGGTACTTCGCCAGCTGCACCAGCTCCAGGTTGAATATTGGATCAGATTCAAGCTTTTGGTACTAACCTTCAAGGCCCTAAATGGTCTGGGACCAACATATCTCTGGGACTGCGTCTCCTGGTATATCCCCACAGGGGTCGTTTCGTAGAAAAAGAGCTAGGGGAAGAGCTCAGGAAGGACAGCATAATTCATTAGCATATGCCACACCCCCTGACATCACCGGAAGTGTGTCATAAGGCCACACCCCCTGACATCACTGGAAGTGTGTCATAAGGCCACACCCCCCACCCCCAACGGTCCCGGCCACTGCCGCCGGCCTTGCAGCTCCACTGCCGAGCCCCATCAGGGAACCGGCGGTGGACCTGCAAGGCCGGCGGGAGTGCAAGGAAGCCCCGCAAAGGCCCTCCCTGGCCCCAGGTAGGCAGGGGTGGGGAGAGGCAGGGAGGAAGGAACTTACCCTCCCTCTTCTCCTGCCTCCTCCTGGCTGAATGAGGGCCGGAAGCGGGGCGGCCGGAAGCAGGGGGTGGGGCTTCGTCATGTGCCCTGCCCCCCGTACCTCACCCAGGGGAACTGCGATCCCCCGCAATCCCCCCGAAATGACCTCTATATCCCCAGAAGAGCATTACTATCTGTGGAGAAGAATCTCATGGAGATCCCTGGCCTGAAAGATATCCGGCTGTCCTCAACCAGAGTTAAGGCACAAATATTAGGGCAGTAGCAAAGGCTGTAGGCCTGAAGTACATTTACTGTGTGGCTCACTTCCTACATCTGCAGTGAGGGATGTCCTGGGTTTGAGTTCTGCAGGCATGTGATTTCCAGCATCTGCTCCAGAACTGCTGGAATATTACAAGTCACTTTTCATGAAGTGTGAAGGCTATCCATCTGCCGTGTGAGAAGCAGGTTCTGACAGACGTGCCAAAGCACTGCTTGATTAGCAACATCAGTGCTCACCAGTGTTCCCTCTAAGCTGAGTTATTGTGAGCTAACTCACAGTTTTGTAGCCTCTGGCTCACACATTTTTGTCTTAGCTCAGGAAGGACAGCTCCAGAGCAAACTAATTTATGCAGTAGCCAAATTGCTCACTCAACTTTAATGCCAGTAGTTCACAAAGTAGAATTTTTGCTCACAAGACTCCACAGCTTAGAGGGAGCGTTGGTGCTCCCTGGAACTCCACTTGAGCATTTGGTGGAGCAGAAGACCGCCCTGGTCAGAGCAGCCTTGGAGGTCATCATTGCGCAAGGAGAAAGACTACTCAGCAATGAGGAGTGGCTGACTCTGCCCTAGACGTTGTAGGTCCTTAAGCCATTTATTTATTTATTTATTTGTATTTTTACCCCGCCCTCCCCGCGAGTGGGCTCAGGGTGGCTTACAAGAGGGCAACAATGCCCACATATAAAACAAGATTAAAACAGATTAAAACAGAATAAAATCATTGAATCACAAAAGTAAGAGTTCACCAAGACGGTCTTGTCTGACATGGCAATCAAGTGCTGTGCTAAAAGTATGCTTGGGGGAAAGCCGAAAGGAGATGAAAAGTCTCTGGTTCGGGTTGGCTCATCTCAGAGAGATGAGGGGGTACCTGTTGCTTTTCTACAGGGCAGTCGATTGAAATTGTCCACTGAGACCATGGCTAGTGACATGGACTGCCTGACAAGGTCTCGAGATAGCAAGAGGAAGGTTGCAGGCTTGCTAGAAGTGTCTGAGGTAAAATCGGGGAGTTGGAGCACTTGGTGTTGGAGGGAAAAATAGACATTGTGGGTATTTCAGAAACTTGGTGGGATGAGGAAAATCAGTGGGATACGGTGATTCCCGGCTATATATTATATTGGAAGGATGGGGGGGGGAAGGGTTGGAGGTGGGGTGGCTCTGTATGTCAGAGAGGGTATAAAGTCCAGAAAGATAGAGAGGCTAAGAGAATTGGATTCGCTTCTGGAAATTCTATGGGTTGAAATGGCACGAGCCTCTGGCACGAGCCGAAGGGTGAGCTAAAGGGCTCTTTGCCTGTGGCTCTTAGCCTAGGGACTCTTAGACTAGGGGCGCTGTAAGAAGCCCAAAAAGAGCCAGAAAGACAAGGCCCTAGGCTCTTTGTCTTTCCCGTAAAATAATTTGACTTGATAACAAAACCCACATAAATACCAAGGGTTTAAAAGGGGGATTATATTTATTTATTTTAAAAGAATTATGAAGCCAGAATGCCAGCAGGGGGTTGGGGGCTATCCAGTGTTTTGCACGGAGTGTCACATGTATGACTATCTGCCCACTGGGCAGAAGTCTTGGGTGTGTCCTCGGTGCAAGGAGCTCCTGGTTCTCAGGGAACGTGTGTGCTCCCTTGAGGCCAAGGTGGCTGACCTGGAGAAGCAGAGACAGTCAGCTAGGCACACAGAAAAGACTCTCGGGGACTTGTTAGCTTCGTCCCACTCTGGATCTGGCAGCCCCGCTGCTGTCAGGGAGCATGAGGGTCTAGGGGAAACAGGGCACCATGCTGAGGATAAGGGGAATGTGCCCTCAGAAGGGACCTCTTCCCCAGCTGGTGAGCGGCTCTCCTTTTGCACCAAGGAACCATCCCTGAGCAGGGTGGGAGGGGGGCTCTTGGTAGTGGGTGATTCGATCCTTAGGCAGGTAGACAGCTGGGTGGCGAACCCGCGTACTGACCGTATGGTGACTTGCCTGCCTGGTGCGAAGGTAGCGGACATTACGCGTGTTTTAGATAGGCTGGTAGATAGTGCTGGGGAGGAGCCAGTGGTCGTGGTGCATGTCGGCACCAACGATGTGGGGAAATGCAGTCGTGAGGTCCTGGAGGAGAAATTTAGGCTGCTGGGCAGGAAACTTAGGTCCAGGACCTCCAAGGTAGCCTTCTCAGAAGTGTTACCTGTTCCACGCGCAGGGCCGGAGAGACAGGCAGAGATCAGGAGTCTCAATGCGTGGATGAGACGATGGTGTAGGGGGGAAGGGTTCAGGTTTGTTAGGCACTGGGATACTTTTTGGAACAAGAGGGAGCTGTACAGGCGAGACGGTCTCCACTTGTCCCGAGAAGGAACCAGGCTGCTGGCACTTAAAATCAAAAAGGTGGCAGAGCAGCTTTTAAACTGAATATTGGGGGAAAGCCGACAGGAGATGAAAAGTCTCTGGTTCGGGTTGGCTCATCTGAGAGAGGTGAGGGGGTACCGGTTGCTTTTCTACAGGGAGGTGGATTGAAATTGTCCACAGAGGCCATGGCTGGTGACATGGACTGCCGGACAACGACTCGAGATAGCAAGAGGAAGGATGCAGGCTTAACTTGTAAGGGAAATTACAGCTGTTTCTATACAAATGCTAGAAGTGTCCGAGGTAAAATCGGGGAGTTGGAGTGCTTGGTGTCGGAGGGAAAAATAGACATTGTGGGTATTTCTGAAACTTGGTGGGATGAGGAAAATCAGTGGGACACAGTGATTCCCGGTTATATATTATATCGGAAGGATAGGGGGGGAAGGGTTGGAGGTGGGGTAGCTCTGTATGTCAGAGAGGGTATAAAGTCTAGAAAGATTGAGAGGCTAAGTGAATTGGATTCGCTTCTGGAAGTTCTATGGGTTGAAATAGGGGGGCCAAAAGGAAACTTAACACTGGGAGTTTGTTATCGCCCACCAGATCAAAAGATAGAGGAGGATTATAAAATGATGAATGCCTTAAAGATAGCAACTAGACAAAAACACTGTGTAATAATAGGTGATTTTAACTACCCACACATTGATTGGGTCAATATGTGTTCTAGTCGGGAAAAAGAGATTGAGTTTCTAGACACTCTAAATGACTGTGCTATGGAGCAGATGGTCACGGAACCTACCAGGGGAGAGGCGATCCTTGATTTGGTCCTAAGTAACACTCAAGACCTGGTGAGAGATGTAAAAGTGATTGCACCGCTTGGAAACAGTGATCATAATGTTGTTGAGTTCATCATTTGTACAAATAGAGAATTGGCCAAAAAGACTCACACAACCATTTTTAACTTTAAAAGGGGTAATTTCTCTGATATGAGGGGACACGTGGGGAGGAAACTGAAAGGAAAAGTAGAAAGGGTCAAAACAATTGGGGAAGCTTGGGATCTATTTAAAACTACGATCCTAGAAGCTCAAAAAATATATATTCCGCAGGTTAGGAAAGGCACAAACAGGTATAGGAAAAAGCCTGCATGGTTAACAAACAGAGTAATGGAGGCTGTAAAAAGTAAAAAGAATTCCTTTAAGCAGTGGAAAGCTAGTCACAGTGAGGCTGATAAAACGGAACACAGGCTATGGCAAATAAAATGCAAGTCTGAGGTCAGGCAGGCAAAAAGGGAATATGAGGAGCATATAGCAAAAAACGTAAAAACCAACAATAAAACTTTCTTCAAATACATTAGAAACAGGAAACCAGCCAGGGAGGCAGTGGGGCCCTTGGACGACCAAGGGGTAAAAGGAGTATTGAAGGATGATAGGGAAATGGCTGAGAAGCTAAATGCATTTTTTGCCTCCGTCTTCACTGTGGAAGATGAGAAGTGCTTGCCCACTCCAGAACCACTGATTTCAGGAGGGGTGTTGGAAGACCTGAGTCAGATTGAGGTGATGAGAGAGGAGGTCCTAAAACTGATAGACAACTTAAAAACTGAAAAATCACCAGGCCCAGATGGCATACATCCGAGAGTTCTGAAAGAACTCAAATGTGAACTTGTAGATCTCCTGACAAAGATATGTAATCTTTCCTTAAAATCTGCCTCCATTCCTGAGGATTGGAAGGTAGCTAATGTCACTCCCATCTTTAAAAAGGGTTCCAGAGGAGATCCGGGAAATTACAGGCCAGTCAGTCTGACGTCGATACCGGGTAAATTGGTGGAAACCATTATTAAGGAAAGAATTAGTAGGCACATAGATGAACAAAACCTATTGAGGCAGACTCAGCACGGTTTCTGTAAGGGAAGATCTTGTCTCACTAACCTGTTAGTGTTCTTTGAGGGGGTGAACAAACATGTGGACAAGGGGGATCCAATAGATATTATTTACCTTGACTTCCAGAAAGCTTTTGATAAAGTTCCTCATCAAAGGCTCCTAAGTAAGCTCAAAAATCATGGGATAGAAGGACAAGTCCTTTTATGGATCAAAAACTGGCTAGTTCATAGAAAACAGAGAGTGAGTGTAGGTGGGCAATTTTCTCAGTGGAGGGTGGTAAGCAGTGGGGTACCGCAGGGATCAGTACTTGGTCCACTGCTTTTTAACTTGTTCATTAATGATTTGGAGATGGGAGTAAGCAGTGAAGTGGCTAAATTTGCGGATGATACAAAGTTGTTCGGGGTGGTGAAAACCAGTGAGGATTGTGAGGCACTCCAAGGGGATCTGTCAAGGATGGGCGAGTGGGCGTCAACATGGCAAATGGGGTTCAATGTGGCCAAGTGCAAGGTGATGCACATTGGAGCCAAAAATCCTAAATATAAATACACATTGATGGGGTCTGAACTGGCAGAGACTGATCAAGAGAGAGATCTTGGAGTTGTAGTGGATAACTCACTGAAAATGTTGAGACAGTGTGTGACTGCAATAAAGAAGGCCAATGCTATGCTGGGGATTATTAGGAAGGGTATTGTAAACAGATCAGCCAATATCATAATGCCCCTATATAAATCAATGGTGAGACCTCATTTGGAATACTGTGTGCAGTTCTGGTCACCACACCTTAAAAAGGATATTATAGCTTTGGAAAAAGTGCAGAAACGGGCAACTCGAATGATAAAGGGGTTGGAACACTTTCCCTATGAGGAAAGGACAAAGCACTTAGGGCTCTTTAGCTTGAAGAAATGATGACTAAGGGGTGACATGATCGAGGTTTATAAGATTATGCATGGGATAGAGCAGGTAGAGAAAGAGGTACTTTTCTCCCTTTCTCACAATACAAGAACTCGTGGCCACTCAATGAAATTGCTGAGTGGTCGGGTTAGAACGGATAAAAGGAAGTACTTCTTCACCCAAAGAGTGATTAACACATGGAATTCACTGCCACAGGAAATGGTGGCGGCTACAAGCATGGACGGCTTCAAAAGGGAATTAGATAAGCATATGGAGCAGAGGTCCATCAGTGGCTATTAGCCACAAGGTATAGATAGGGGCTCTGGGGCAAGTGATGCTCTGTCATCTTGGTGCTTGGGGGGGTCAACAGGCTTCTAATGTCCTGGCCCCACTGGTGGACCTCCTGATGGCACGTGGTATTTCTGGCCACTGTGTGATACAGAGTGTTGGACTGGATGGGCCTTTGGCCTGATCCAACATTGGCGTCTTATGTTCTTATGTTCTTACGCTCGTGAACATTTTAATAAATACTTTATAACTTTTGTGCTGGTAGTTGTTCTCTGTACCACATAGACCTCCACTGTCTTGGACAAGGTTTTTTAAAAGGAGTGCCGGGGAAAGGCAGGCATTTGGCAAGTGGCTATCCTCCCTCCAGGGGCGCACAAGGCAGTAAACTGTCCTCGTGGTGACCATGTGCTGGGCAGTGGGAGACACAGAGGTGAGGCCTCAGAACTTGGAAGGGAAGCTGGAAGTCCTGACCCTCCCTGTGAGCAATCCCTACAAAGGTCAAGTGGTAGTGGTGGATTACCAGAGAGAGAGAGAAAAGCCTCTCGTGTTGGGAAAACCTGGAAGAGGCCCATTCTGTCGCATAAAGCATAACTAAAATAAAAAATATTTTATACCCAACAATATAACATAAAACAAAAAATGGGAAGCAAACTCTGAAGGGTAGCAATTTTCCACTTCTAACATGGCTCTTTAATTAAAGTCTTGGGGCTAAATTCCCCAAAGGTGGTGGAGGTTCAAAATTTCTCCTGTAGTTAACCAGAATTTCCCCCCAAGCTTTAGGGCATGATATAATCTATGGGTAAGTATTCCCTTATTTGCTTTCCTTTAAATCCTCTATTGAATGCCTGTTTTTCTTGCACTATCTCATTTTGTGCTATTGATGCAATATTTTCAAAGCTCTTTAGTGGAGAAATTTGGGCATCTGTTTTGGCTTGAAAACAAATATGTTTACACCATATTTTGATGAGGATTTTGGGGTGGGAAACAAATTGAAGGTGCATAATGAAGAGATGTGTAGAAACCTCGGCTTGACCCTTTTTGTGCCTTGTTTATTTGAATGCTTTGCCTGTGTGGCCCTGTATATGAGATGGGGAGAAAATCCCATTAGGGTTCTTTGATATGGAGGGCATTCCTTTTCATTTGTTTCTGGCTGTGAGATTCTATTTTTACACTTTTGAAAAGCAAAGCTTGGCTGTTCTTCACATATAGCAAAGACTTGGGACTAAAGCCTATCTTTAATGCTCAGTTATGTGCAGCAGAAATTTTTATGACTACAAGATTCTGTTTCAAGCTGATTCTAATCCATGCCTTGACTTAAATATCACCAGGGAAACAGAAACTGCTACCCTCTAAAGAGCAAAAGGAAGAGAAGGTGTTCTCTCCGTTTCATGAGGTAAGTTAAATTGAGAGGTAGAGACTAGGGATGGGCATAACCTGGGAAAATAGAGGTTCATGAAGGTTCATGGTTTGTGAGGTCTCACAAACCATGAACCCCCCATGAAACTTTCCATTTAACAAAATGGTTTGTGATATGGCACAGCTTGCAAAAGCCACTTAAAGCAATCCCATTTAAAGCCATTTAAAGGGGGGAAGATCCTAGGATCCAAAGTGCAAGGGGGGGGAGTGTGTTGAATGTCCCCCACGCAAGCTAGAGGCTTCAAACTCACAGCAGACCTCCCCAAGATGCCCCTGTACCTGCCCTCCAAGTTGTGCGCAGATTGGCTTGGGGGGGAAGATCCCAGGGTCCAGTGGGCAAAAGGGGAATGAATGTGTTGAACAGCCCCCCTGCAAGCTAGACACATCAAACTCACAGCAGACCTCCCCAGGATGCCCCTCTACCTGCCCTCCAAGTTGTGAGCAGATTGGCTTGGGGGGGGAAGTTCCCAGGGTCCAGTGTGCAAAAAAGGGAAGTAGTATGTCGAACAGCCCCCTGCAAGTTAGAGGCATCAAACTTGCAGCGGAACTCCCTGGGATGCCTGTCTACCTGCACTCCAAGTTGTGAGCAGATTGGCTTGGGGGGGGGGAAGTTCCCAGGGTCCAGTGTGCAAAAAAGGGAAGTAGTATGTCGAACAGCCCCCTGCAAGTTAGAAGCATCAAACTTGCAGCGGAACTCCCTGGGATGCCCCTCTACCTGCCCTCCAAGTTGTGAGCAGATTGGCTTGGGAGGGGAAGATCCTAGAGTCTAATGTGCAAATGGGGGGAGTATGTCAAGCGCCCCCTGCAAGCTAGAGGCATCCAACTCACAGCAGACCTCCTCATGATGCCCCTCTAACTGCCCTCGAAGTTGTGTGCAGATTGGCTTTTTTTGGGGGGGGAGATCCTAGGGTCCAAAATGCAAAAGGGGGGGAGTGTATTGAATGTCCCCCCTGCAAGCTAGAGGCTCCCCAAGATGCCCCTCTATCTGCCCTCCAAGCTATGTGTAGATTGGCTTGGGAGGGGAAGATCCTAGAGTCCAAAGTACAAAAGGGGGAGGAGTGTGTCAAATGGCCTTGCAAGCTAGAGCCATCCAACTCGCAGTGGACCTCCTCAGGATGCCCCTCTAACTGCCCTCCAAGTTGTGTGCAGAGTGGGGTTTTTTTTGGGGGGGGGAGATCCTAGGGTCCAAAATGCAAAAGGGGGAGAGTGTGTTGAATGTCCCCCGCACAAGCTAGAGGCTTCAAACTCACAGTGAACTTCCCCAAGATGCCCCTCTACCTGCCTTCCAAGTTGTGTGCAGAGTGGGGTTTTTTTTGGGGGGGGGAGATCCTAGGGTCCAAAATGCAAAAGGGGGAGAGTGTGTTGAATGTCCCCCGCACAAGCTAGAGGCTTCAAATTTACAGCGTACCTCCCCAGGATGCCCCTCTACCTGACCTCCAAGTTGTGTGCAGATTGGCTTGGGGGGGGGGGAGATCTGAGGGTCCAATGTGCAAAACGGGAAGGAGTGTGTTGAACAGCCTCCTTGCAAGCTAGAGGCATCCAACTTGCAGCGGACCTCCCCAGGATGCCCCTCTACTTGTCCTCCAAGTTGTGAGCAGATTGGCTTTGGGGGACTGAGTAGTACCCTCCCTCCAAAGCAAGTGCCTCCAGAACAACTTGCTTAGCACAAGGCTCTGTCTTCTTGGTGCTTGGGGGGGGTCAACAGTGGGAGGGCTTCTAATGTCCTGGCCCCACTGCTGGACCTCCTGATGGCACTGGTATTTCTGGCCACTGTGTGACACAGAGTGTTGGACTGGATGGGCCTTTGGCCTGATCCAACATTGGCGTCTCTTATGTTCTTATGTTCTTATGTTCTTAAATCACAGAAGCCACAGGTTCAGGTGTGAGTTGAACAGACCCCCCTGCAAGCTAGAGGCTTAGAGCAGAATGGGAGCTCTCTGGTTGGCAGCCAGTGATGCCTATCAAGCTTTGGAGGGTCATTATTGGTATTTCCAGGCTGCAGAAGGGCTGCAGAAGTCCACCCCCCATTCCCTGGACAATTGATTCATTGGCGCCAGCATGTGTGGCCCATGAATCGCTCCCACAAACCTCATGAACGTCCGTGAAAACAGGGCAGTTCATGGGAGAACTGAATCCACAAACCAAGGTTTGTGGATTTCAGTTCCTAATTTGGTTTATGCCCATCCCTAGTAGAGACTGGTCCTTTCTGCAAGTTTCTCTTTGGTGGCTTGATGAGGCAAGCTGGTAAAACTGGTGGATTTTTTTGTTTGGCATCTTTGAACTGTTTCATCTTATGTGGTACCCTGCAACAATACCTCTTTATCTATAGCCATTGCTTTAAAATGGCATTTGCGCACAACCTTGAGTTCATAACTAGTACCCTAGTTCTGCATGTATGGCAGATGGGAAATGTAATTATTATTGCCAGTCCTGTATTTGCTTCAGTGTTGTCAACTGATGGTTCTATGGGTTATATTGTAATTTTTTTTGCCATTCGTTAGCCATCTTTAGAGAAAAGAAGGCCATTTAAACAAAGGTGCAGCGTCCTACTGCTGTTTGGTGGGATTTTGGTGTTTAAAAAGAGCTTCCATGCATGCCGCTCAACTGCTCTATTCATATTCTATTGAACAGAACAAATGCAATTCAAAACAATATTGTGAGAAGAAAAGCATAAGTTCTTCTAAGCATATTATATTTTATAACACATTTTATTGATTAAAAACAAGGAAGGATGTCCCTAAATGTTGTCACTGTATAAATTTCATCCCCACAAATTATCTCCTTATCTCTACAGATGAAATATGGGCAAATGAAAGGGAAATGCGAGAAGAGAATACATCATGGAGAGAATTTGTTCTTGTTGGACTCCAGCAGCAAAGATCACCCACCATCTTTCTTGGTGTGGATCTCTTCATGTTTGCTATTGCTCTGCTCGGAAACAGCCTCCTTCTGTTTCTCATTAAAAAGGACTCTGGTCTGCAGACCCCAATGTATTTTTTCCTCAGCCAGTTAGCCTTTATGGACCTCTGTCAGGTTTTAGCAGTTGTTCCGCAAGTGACAGTGAATTTTGTTACCCAGAAGTATACGATTTCACTCTATGGATGTGTCACCCAGATTTTTGTAACACTGGTCCTAGGAGGAGCAGAATGCTTCATCCTGGCAGCCATGTCATATGACAGGTATGTGGCCATATGCAGGCCTCTGCAGTATCCAATCCTCATGAGGAGAAAAATCTGCTACATCTTGTCAGTGGGTGTCTGGGTTTGGTCTTCTGTGCAGGCCTTGTGCTGTGCTGTTTATGTCCTGCCTCTTCCCTACTGCAGGTCTAATGTGATTTACCATATTGCTTGTGAGTATATGGCCCTTATGCAGCTTTCCTGCTCTGACACCTCGGCATTTGAAAAGGCGACTTATCTTGGAGATTTCCTGGCATTTCTCCTCCCCATCACAGTCATCCTTGCTTCCTACATAGCCATCCTCCTGCAAGTCCTGAGGGCTCGCTCCTCTGAGAGAAGCTACAAGGCTTTGGGCACCTGCTTGTCTCATTTGTTTGTGGTGGGGCTCTTCTATGGAGCATCCATATTGACATACATGACACCTGTATCCTCCTATTCAGCACAAAAGGCCACAATTAACTCAGTGTTCACCACCCTGTTCCCTGCCATGATGAACCCTTTCATATACAGCCTGAGGAATCGGGACGTGTTAGGGGCACTGAGGAAACTTTTTACAAAATATGGGTTGCAAAAATGATCTGGCAGAATTAGAAATCAGCATGCAGTCCTTGGGGAATCTAGGAGATTATACCAAGATTAAAGCACCTGAAAATAAATGATGATACAATCACAGAAGCAAAGTCTGAGCATATTTTATTTCCAAATAGCCATTTTAATCAATGATGCAGCTATTGAGTAGGAAGGGGCCCTAGAGGCAATGTTCCCTCTAAGCTCCATAGTGTTGTGAGCAAAAATTCTGCCATGAGTGAAAAAAGCTAGTAGCATTAAAGTTGTGAATGAGTCTACATTTGACTATCACATAAATTAGTTTCTTAGAAGATTATTTTTCATAATTTAAAAATCTCAGAATAAATTCTTTTAAACTATATTTAAACTATATTTTAACAATAATTTAAACATTATAAGAGAAAACAGAATCAAGTCAAATTTCATTACAGAAAAGACTGTCTTCTGCGGGGGTAGACCAGGCCTCCAGAGAACAGGTCTACCCACCCCAGTCCACTATATTGGTAGACCTGGCCTCAGACCATCACCCTTCACCAAGCCTTAAAAAAATACCAGCTTCCGGTCTGGCTAAGATGGAGGACTGAAGCGTTTCGCGATCGTGCGAAGCGAGCGACGGCCACTTTCAACAGTTTGGGCAATATACAGCCCAACGCATCACTCCCCAGCGAGGGGGGGGGACAAGCAGGCAGCAGCGCCCTAGAGGGAGTGTGAGGTTGGCGTAATCCAGCTTCGGAAGAAGCTGAATTGGGCTTTGACCTCCTCCCACGAAGAAGGCAAGTGCCAAGCAACTCTATAGTGGCCGATCGAGCCGGATTACCGGCATAAATTCTTCGTCAGCAGACTTCTTTGAAGAAGGACAACAACTGTGAGTTAAAAGAAACAATGCGAAACCCGTTTTGTCCTAACTCCCCCCCCCCCAGTTTAGACTAAGGAGTCTATTTCTAGGGGCTCCAGAATGAGGTGTCCCCATCCAATGAAGGGGAAAACGCTCCTGAGCTGGAAGCTAAATTGTCTGAGCAGCTAGCTAAAATGTTGTGTGCCAGCACCCCCTAGCACAGCTTAGAAGGAACACTGCCTACAGGCCATTTTATCTATGCTTTGCTCAATACAGGAAATCATATTCAGGAGCATCCTGACCTGGACAGATACCTGTCTAGCCTCTGATTGAAGACCTCTAATGACACCCCAACCAGCTCATTGGTTCCATTGTTGAACTGTTATTTCTGTTGAGACATTTCTCCCAATGTTCAGCTGAAATCTACCCTCATGTAACTTAAACTCTTTTGTCATGCCCTCTGGAGCAGCAAAGAACAAGTCCTTGGTCTCTTCCCTATGACAGCCCTTCAGGTATAGGAAGAGTTCTATCCCCTCCCCTTTTCTCATCGTCATGTTCAATATACCTAATTCATTCAACCGCCAGACTTATGTTTTAGATCCTTAACCATCTTTTGCAGCCTTCCTCAGAACCTGTTCCAATTTGTCTACAACTGCAATGAAAAGTGTATTCAAACTTCACCTTTTAGAGTATTGTTGAAGGAACATTGTAATAGAATAGTATCATGATCGCCCCTTTAGCAAGCCACTCTCCAGCCCACCATCCGTAACACAAGGATACCTCTGCTCCATCTGCTTATCTAATTCCCTATGACAGCCCTTCAGTTATAGGAAGAGTTCTATCCCCTCCCTCTTTTGCAGCCTTCCTCAGAACCTGTTCCAATTTGTCTACAACTGCAATGAAAAGTGTATTCAAACTTCACCTTTTAGAGTATTGTTGAAGGAACATTGTAA
The DNA here is from genome assembly GCF_001447785.1 of Gekko japonicus. Classification (NCBI taxonomy): domain Eukaryota; kingdom Metazoa; phylum Chordata; class Lepidosauria; order Squamata; family Gekkonidae; genus Gekko; species Gekko japonicus. The sequence continues at coordinate 397,383 of NW_015177038.1, read as the reverse complement.
TAGAATAGTATCATGATCGGCCCTTTAGCAAGCCACTCTCCAGCCCACCATCCGTAACACAAGGATAATAATGTTAATCTTGGAAGGCTGTTGAAACAGTGACTAGAACAACATATGAGCATTGTGAACATTAAAAAGTACTGCATTGATAAGTATTGTTACCACTTCCACAATCTAATAATTTTGTTTGTTTCCACCAGAGCCTCCATAATTTGGCAGACAATTCTTAAACTGTAGTTTTTGCTGAAATCTGCATAGCAGGATCAGGGTTTTTTCCTGACACAATTGCTGAGTGATTAGTGATATGGATGTCATTTGGAACTGTTTTTGAGATCAGTGATAACAAACAGTCATAGATCTATTTTTGCACACTGCAGCTGTTGAATCAAGAGCTTATTTAATTATATTGTACCCCAATGGGACCCAAAGTGGGTTATATCATTCTCCTGTCTTCCATTTTATCCTCACAACAACCCTGTAAGGTACGTTAGGCTGAGACAGTGTTACTGGCTCAAGGCCACCCAGTGAGCTTCCATGGCAGATTGGGGATTCGAACCAAGGTCTCCCAGATACTAGTCCGACACTCTTAACCACTGAGATCTCATGGGCATGGGTTTTTATTAACATAAAAGTACTTCAGCTGTGAGGTGACCAAATATGCATGAATCCATCCATGCTTGTGTAAAGCAAGGTCTTTGTGTGTATCTCTTTTTCAACTTAGCTAGATGACTTGTGTGTACAGAGTTTACCATCCTGTACCAATTTTATTTTACTGCACTCCACTATTTGAGATATATTTTTTTCTCCTGGACAGGTTGAAAACCTCTTTGGATGTTTTCAAACAGAGGCTAGATGGCCATCTGACAGCAATGCTGATTGTGTGAACTTCAGCAGATCATGAGAGGGAGGGAAGGAAGGGTTGCCTCAGTGCTTAGTTCTTGTGGTCCTTTCTTACACGCCCAGGGAAATGCTGGTCACCACTTTGGGGTCAGGAAGCAATTTTCTCCAGGCCAGTTTGGCCAGGGATCCTGGAGAGGTTTTTTATTATCTCCTGGGCATGGAATAGCAGTCACTGCTGTTGTGGAGGGGGAGGTATTTCCTGCATTCTGCAGGTGGTTGGACTAGATGACCCTGGAGGTCCCTTCCAGCTCTATGATTCTACGAGTCTAGGTTCAAATATGAGACGTTATCAGGAAGATCAGCAAACATCATGGCCTTCCACTGATGCTAGCAGTATCCAACTCAAAGTATTGGGATAATCAAATTATCACATAGTTGTACATATACACAGGTAACCATCTTGAACCATGAGGAAAAGTGGAACATACATGTTATAACTAACAAACAAACAAATAAAAGGATGATCATGTAGGATGAGCATGTAGAGGCAATCTGTCATGCAGAAAGCACAAAGCTATTTCAGCACATAAAAGACAGCTGTATGTATAGATTAGCCCTGTTTATGCCTGTAATAGCAGACTGCAGCTTCAGCTGGCATATACATGAAAAAAACTATAAACATTTCTTAGTAACTGACCAGAAGAATTTCAATACCAGTCAGGAGTTTGGATCCTGTAGAGAGTTTCTGTGGTCCAAAGGATTTCTGTTTACAGGGTACAACCTGCTTGCCTCCCCCTTGCAGCCCAAAATACACCCCCAAAATACAATGTTCCTAGGAATGCCAACAACAGCATTTTGTGGGTCATTTGGGGCTGGAGAGGGAGGTGAGAAAGGTGTGCTACATGGGCTGAAATCCTTCCACCCACAGAAACACTCTGCTGGATCCAAGCCAGAAGTGAAATTCTATTCCCCAAAGTCGACTTTTCCCAGTAGAGAAAAACTTCCTCCTCCCCCCCCTCCTGCTGCAGCCCACACAGTGTCCATGAAATGCAGCTCCCAGGAGAATTCAAAGAGCATCAAGTTGGATCCTATGTAGGGGAGTGCAATCAGATATGGCTGACCTGATAAAATGCCCAATATTTGCAGCATCAGATTGGTTGGCAATATATGATACCACAAAATATGTCCCCCAACCCACTTCTGATAATATCAGAGTTGGGAATCATGTTGGGGAGGCAGGAATACCTATGTAGGAGGGAGTACTCCCCGGCTGGTCTGCTGGACATTGGCCCTTTTAACTTTCAAGGGCAAATATTGTTAATGGGTGGAATCCATAGGCTAGGTCTACTAGACAGTGACATAGTGGCCTTCTAAAATTTAATAGGTGAATGACCTGTGGACTGTCTGAGGGTCCTTCCCAACTTTCCAATACAGAATTATAACCATATTATTTTTAAGTGTTCACCCCTAATCCTATGTAAATTCCATGCACAGAAGTATGACTTCCCTCCCTTGACTCTTCTGCTGCAGCCAGAAATGCCCTATTGAAAGAGTTACTGGGGGAGGAATGCCCAGGAGAAACACAAAGGTTTGCACATCTGCATTGGAAGGGGGAAGATCATCTTCCCTCTTCCATTAACAGAAATTATTCACAGGATCTAACTCTGAACATGAATATTCTGAGATGCTGGTCCCTTAGAGATGAGGTGGTTGCCCCAGCTTGGATGCTGTTATTTTCCTGGTTCCCCACAGCATTGTGGTACTTTCACACACCGTCCAGGTTTTCCTCTTCACTGTGATCTTTTCCAAACCTGCTTTCCTATAATATTTGGGAAAGAATGCTGTAGAGCTTGAATGGCTGCTGCCTTGTGGACGGGGAAGTCTGCATTGGATTTGCTTCTGGAAATGCTATGGATTGAAATAGCAGGCCCAAAAGGAAGCTTAACACTGGGAGTTTGTTATCGCCCACCAGATCAAAATGTAGAGGAGGATTATAAAATGATGAATGAATTAAAGATAGCGGCTAGACAAAAAAACTTTGTCATAATAGGTGATTTTAACTACCCACACATTGATTGGGTCAATATGTGTTCTAGTCGGGAAAAAGAGATGGAGTTTCTAGACACTCTTAATGACTGTGCTATGGAGCAGATGGTCACAGAACCTACCAGGGGAGAGGCGATCCTGGATTTGGTCCTAAGTAATGCCCAAGACCCAGTGAGAGATGTAAAAGTGATTGCACCACTTGGGAACAGTGACCATAATGTTATTGAGTTCAACATTTGTATAAATAGGAAATTGGCCAAAAAGACTGACATAACCAGTTTTAACTTTAAAAGGGGTAACTTTTCTGATATGAGGAGACATTTGAGGAAGAAACTGAAAGGAAAAGTAGAAAGGGTCAAAACCATTGGGGAAGCTTGGAGACTATTTAAAACTACAATCCTAGAGGCTCAGAAAAAACATATACCGCAGATTAGGAAAGGTACAAATAGGTATAGGAAAAAGCCTGCATGGTGAACTAACAAAGTAATGGAAGCTGTAAAAGGTAAGAAGGATTCCTTTAAGCGACAGAAAGCTAGTCTCAGTGAGGTTTATAAAAGGGAACACAGGCTGTGGCAAATAAAATGCAAGTCTGTAATCAGGCAGGCAAAAAAGGAATATGAAGAGCATATAGCAAAAAAATATAAAGACCAACAATAAAACTTTCTTCAAATACAGTAGAAGTAGGAAACCAGCCAGGGAGGCAGTGGGGCCCTTGGATGACCAAGGGGTAAAAGGAGTACTGAAGGATGATAGGGAAATTGTTGAGAAGCTAAATGCATTTTTTGCCTCTGTCTTCACTGTGGAAGATGAGAAGTGCTTGCCCACTCCAGAACCACTGATTTTGGAAGCAGTGTTGAGAGACCTGAATCAAATTGAGGTGACGAGAGAGGAGGTCCTATGACTGATAGACAACTTAAAAACTGATAAATCACCAGGCCCGGATGGCATACATCCGAGAGTTCTGAAAGAACTCAGATGTGAACTTGTGGATCTCCTCACAAAAATATGTAATCTTTCATTAAAATCTGCCTCCGTTCCTGAGGACCAGAAGGTAGCTAACATCACTCCCATCTTTAAAAAGGGTTCCAGAGGAGATCCGGGAAATTACAGGCCAGTCTGACTTGGAAACTATTATTAAGGAAAGAATTAATAGGTACATAGCTGAACAAAACCTATTGAGGCAGACTCAGCATGGGTTCTGTAAGGGAAGATCTCGTCTCACTAACTTGTTAGTGTTCTTTGAGGGAGTGAACAAACATATGGACAAGGGGGACCCAATAGATGTTGTTTAGCTTGACTTCCAGAAAGCTTTTGATAAAGTTCCTCATCAAAGGCTCCTAAGTAAGCTCAATAGTCACGGGATAAAAGGACGTCCTTTTGTGTATCAAAAACTGCCTAATTAATAGGAAACAGAGAGTGAGTATAAATGGGCAATTTTCTTAGTGGAGGGTGGTAAGCAGTGGGGTACTGCAGGGATCAGTACTTTGTCTGATGCTTTTTAACTTGTTTATTAATGATTTGGAGTTGGGAGTAAGCAGCGAAGTGGCTAAATTTGTGGATGACACGAAGTTGTTCAGGGTGGTAAGAACCAGTGAGGATTGTGAGGCACTCCAAAGGGATCGGCCGAGGATGGGCGAGTGGGCGTCAACGTGGCTAATGGGGTTCAATGTGGCCAAGTGCAAAGTGATGCACATTGGAGCCAAAAATCCTAACTATAAATACACATGTTGATGGGGTCTGAAGTGGCAGAGACTGACCAAGGGAGAGATCTTGGAGTCATAGTAGATAACTCAATTAAAATGTCAAGACAGTGTGTGACTGCAATAAAAAAGGCCAATGCTATGCTGGGGATTATTAGGAAGGGAATTGAAAACAAATCAGCCAGTATCATA
>NW_015177038.1:363758-392427 GCF_001447785.1 Gekko japonicus | reverse complement strand
GCTGAGGGGTGACATGATCGAGGTTTATAAGATTATGAATGGGATAGAGCAGGTCGAGAAAGAAGTACTTTTCTCCCTTTCTCACAATACAAGAACTCATGGGCACTCCATGAAATTGCTGAACGGTCGGGTCAGAACAGATAAAAGGAAGTACTTCACCCAAAGAGTGACTAACATGTGGCATTCACTGCCGCAGGAGGTGGGGGCAGCTACAAGCATGGACAGCTTCAAGAAGGAACTGGATAAACATATGGAGCAGAGGTCCATCAGTTGCTATTAGCCACAAGGTATAGATAGGAACTCACAGGCTGGGGCAGGTGATGCTCTGTATTCTTGGTGCTTGGGGTGGGGGCAACAGTGGGAGGGCTTCTAGTGTCCTGGCCCCACTGATGGACCTCCTGATGGCACCTGGTATTTTTGGCCACTGTGTGACAGAGTGTTGGACTAGATGGGCCATTGGCCTGATCCAAAATTGGCTTCTCTTATGTTCTTATGATTTTCCCAGTTCTGCCCACATCAGCACCAGTTCCCGTTCCCCAGTCCCAGCAGCAGAGATCAACTCATGCTCAACCAGGGACTTTTTGAGTTTTGCTGTAAATCGGCAATTGACACAGTGATATACTGCTATAACCTAGTGATATAATGCTATTTATTTAAAATATGTTTATGTTGCCTTTCCACCTGATCATGGTCCTCAAGTGCCATATTGATATGTCAATTACCAAATTTACAAAACTTGATTTCTATAGACAGTGGAATGGGGGAGGAGATCACCATGGGGAAAATGTGGGGAAACCGTCCATGTGGAAGCCCGATTGATACCCTAGCCACAGTGACATGGGGGCTTCTATAGTGTTGCTATATGGAAAAGGTCATTATTGCTTATCATTTTTTAAAAACTACTTTAAAAGTAATTCTCTGCAATTGCAGTTCCTTATCCATCTTCTACAGAAGCCAAAGCTACATATGATAGCAGCCATGAGGCCGCTAGAGAACTCAGTGGCCCACCATCTCTGCATCCTTTCCACTGCAACATTAAAAAGATAAAATAATGCTTGCTGTGACAATACCACGTTGTGAGTTTCCCCGTTGGCAACCCAAAAATTATACCATATTCAATCTCCCTCCTCCAATTTTAAGTTTCATTGAGGAGAAGTATTTTGTGTGCAAAGATATAGAACATAACACAAAACTGCACATGAGGTACAGAACTTTGAAGATTTTTACGGTTTTCCACTTCTGTCACTACTCCTTAATTGAAGTCTAGGGGCAAAATTCCCTATAGGTGGTAGAGGTGAAGAATTTTCCTTGGGGCTTTTAAACAGTGACATACTCTAGAGGCGAAAGTGCTGCTACTGATGTTAGATGTATAAAGAAATAACTGCTGCACCATTCTTCCTCTACAGAAAGCCAGCGGAGCAGTGATGGCTATAGAAAATGGTACTTTTAAAAGAATGCTTCCCCCCCTTCAAGTTCTGGAGTCTGAAATACTTTTGAACACACATTAATCTGCCTTATACTGAACCAGACCCTTGGTCCATCGAGGTCAGCATTGTCAGACTGGCAGTGGCTCTCCAGAACAATGGTCCCTCTAAGATCTGAAGTCTTGTGAGCAAAAATGTTACTTTGTGAGCTACTGGTATTAAAGATGTGAATGAGCGATTTGGCTACTGTATAAATTAGTTTGTTCTCGAGCTGCCCTTCCTGAGCTAAGACAAAAATGTGTGAGACGGAGGATAAAAAACTGTGAGCTAGCTCACACTAACTCAGCTTAGAGGGAACACTGCTCCAGGATCTCAGGCAGGATCATTTGTTACCCGATCCTTTCAACAGGAGATGTTGGGGATTGAACCTGAGACCTTCTGCATGCTAAGCAGATGCTCAACCATTAACATATGTCTCCTCTCCTTAAAGTGAGGTAATTTTAGGTTTACAATTCTAAATGTTTCAAAGGAAATCAAGGGAGAAGTGGAATCAAGAAAATACTTGTAACCAAGAGTTTAGACTGTCGGCAGAGCTGGTTTCAAACTTTTGACTACAGAGATATTTCAGTCATTAAACTGCCAGTACACAAATTCACACACACAATTCATGTGGAAGCTGTTCTTGATGGGCTTACCTTGAAACCCTCTGTTGTTTAGCCTTTCTATAAGGTCAGATGTCTATTGGTTTTTGTTCCAGCAGCAGAGGGCTCTCTGTTAATAATGAATCCTGAATAATTCAAGAGATATTTCCAACTGAGTGCTACATAAGAAGTAAAGTTCCTTTGTCCAAGTTTTCTGTTTGTGGTGTAAGATGTGCTTGGGCAAAAAGAGAAGCCACTCTTTGCCTCTCAAGCAAACCATGAATCCATTGTTTGAAGATGGACTTTGATTTCTATAACTCTGTTAATAAGGCAAGTATATATTTTCTTATCTGGTTTTTGACCATTCGGAACAAAAAAAATGTTTTAGCCAATTTTTGAGATAACATCTTCAATTAATACTTAAATTCTATGCAATCTCTGATTTCCTAGCAAAACCACATTCTTCTGTTTTTCATTCATGAAAAGCAAAACATTGCTCTTCTTATCAAATGCTGCTTTTATGGCTCTGTTTGTATACGGAGAGTATTGGGTCTTATGCGTTACTCTGAAAAGCATTCATGCTACCAGGATCTCCTTGGAGGAAGGGCAGAATAAAAATGCACCAAATAATTATTTGTGTATCGAAGGGCAGCCATGAAGGGAGGGGGACAGTTCAGATCACTATAATATACTGGGGGAAAGTCTTTAGGTCCTGTATCCCTCAGTTGTGACCCCAGTCTTAAACAGAGCCTTGCAAAGCTGCTTTCCAAAAATCAGAAAAACAACAACAACTGGAGATTGGCTCATCATCACATCTAGCCTGTCTCTAAATTTACTGAAGTCAATGGAGTGAAGTGCATTTCATTTTTAAAAATTCTCTAAATCCAAAGTGTTACTAACTTCCGTTACTCAACAATGAATAGAAAACTGAACAAAACAGCAACAACTATCAAATGATTTTTTAAAAGGAAGCTTATTAGAACTCTATTTTAAATGTGGGAAGCCCTTTTCCTGACCCAATTGTTGGTACTGATAACCTGAAAGACTAAACTAGATGGGGAACTTCATGAAGTTAGGTGCTCAGCACTCCTCCCTGCCCCATTTTGCCATTAGGGAGGCATAGACATAATTCTGCTTTAAGAGCTACCATCCTGCGGGGCATGGTGAGTAGAATTTGGTTTAGTCCTCTGTCACTCTCCCTGTCACTTTCCCTTCCTTACCAATTACTGGAATTTTGACTTTAAAACAAGAGTATAGGGGCACATGTGTGTGTATGTGTGTATTAGGTGCCATCAAGTTGCTTCTGATCTATGGCAATTCTATGAAATAATGTCCTCCAAAATGTCCTATCATTACTAGCCTTGCTCAGGCCTTCCAAACTGAGGGCCATGGCTTTCTTTAGAGTCAATCCATCTCATATTGGGTCTTCCTCTTTTCCTGCTGCCTTCACCTTTTCCTAGCATTATTTCCCCCCAGTCACTCTTGTTTTCTCATACAATAGCCTCAGTTTAGTCATTTTAACTTCTAGGGAGAATTTAGGCTTGATCTGTTCTATAGCTCATTTATTTGTCTTTTTGGCTGTCCAAAATATCCAAAAAGCTCTTCCCCAACACCATGCATTCCAAAATCTGTGAGCTGAAAATATACACAAAAATAGCTGTCTTGAGTGTTACCATAATCATTCAGAATAGTAACACACATCACAAATTCGTGCAAATTATGAAACCTTCTCCCCCCAAATGAGAAGGGAACACTCACTGGAGAAGACCCTGATGCTGGGAAAGATTGAAGGTCAAAGAAGACGGGGACGGCAAAGGATGAGATGGTTAGACAGTGTCATAGATGCAACGAACATGAAGTTGAGCAAACTTCAGAGGATGGCGGAAGACAAGAAGGCCTGGTGTGATCTGGTCCATGGGGTCGTAAAGAGTCGGACTCGACTGTGCGACTGAACAACAAACTCGCCCCCAAATCTGTGGTTTTCTTTTATGTGTGTGTTTCAGTGCTGCTAGACTGCTACAATGGGTGCTTGTGTTTTTCTTTGATTCTACTGATTTCCTGGGCAATGTATCTCATAGCAATTTATTAATCACATTCATTAACACAGAGACACCCTTTAAAATATTTTAATTTTTTTTAAAAATTGAATTATCAATTTTTTGAACTAGTAGCAAAAGGGATGAGAAGGGGGAAGGTTCTCTGCAAAGGAAGCCTTTATTTGTGAAATGGAACAAACAACTGACCACAGCAAGCAGGGATGGCAAACTCAGTTTTCAATGGAAAGATACAATTTTTTGTCACTGTAAGTCACTGTGTCAGTCAGTCACTGTAAGATTAGGAAAATGAAACAAATGCAAACAGGGATTTTCTTTAATAATGACACCACTTAGAGAGAAAAACACACACATGCTGAAAGGCACCTAATTCGGGGTCTGTAAAATTGAAGTCCTTGGTGCGATTCACCCAAAACTTGGAGGGTGTTTACATTAGAGGGAGGGCTATGTTCTGCACAACTTTGGTATCATTATCTACCCTAGACCCTCAAATAAATTCCCCCATTGAAAATAATGGTTTCAAGAGTAGAGAGAAACGTTCTTGCATCAAAAGTGCTTGATCCAATTTGCCTGAAATCTGGGGGGTGTTTAGGTCATAGGGTGGACTATGTGTGGCATTATCTTTTTAAAAAGCTTCCTCAGACCCTCAAATTGGTTCCACAATGAAAATAATTGGTCCCAAACATTGGAACCTGGGAAAAAACACAGATTTGAAATCCCAAATGGTAATGGATGACCCCAAAACCAGAAATCACAGTGAATGTTTTTCCCCAAACCTCATATCTGAAAATATAATGAAATTTTTCTCAGGTCACACCCTTACAAGAGGTCTGTGGATGGAAGTGAAATTATGGTGTATTCACATAACAAAACATTGTTGTAAGCATGCTTTAGTTCCACATGTTCATTTTTAGCTTTTTTTCCAGCTTTTAATGCCTTTGATTCCCAGCACTTAATGTTTTATATTATCTCCTTATGATTTAGGTGAAATTTGGACAAATGAAGAGGACATGGGAGAAGCAAATACAACATCCTGGACAGAGTTTGTTCTTGTCGGACTTCAACAACAAAAGTCACCCATGTTGTTTCTTGGTGTGATTCTCTTCATGTTCTTCATTGCTCTGTTTGGAAACAGCCTCCTTCTCTTTTTAATTAAAAAGGACTCTGGTCTGCAGAGCCCAATGTATTTTTTCCTCAGCCAGTTATCTCTCATGGACCTCTGTCAGGTTCTCTCAGTTGTTCCTAAAATGACTGTGAATTTTGCAATGCAGAAGTACACAATTTCACTCTATGCATGTGTCATCCAGATTTTTGTCACACTGGCCATGGGAGGAGCAGAATGCCTCATCCTGGCTACTATGTCATATGACAGGTACGTGGCCATCTGCAGGCCTTTGTTATATCCAGTCCTCATGAGGAGAAAAATCTGCTACATCTTGTCAGTAGGAGTCTGGTTTTGGTCTTCTGTACAGGCCTTGACATGTTCCCTTTATGTCCTACCTCTGCCATACTGCAAGTCCAATGTGATCTACCATAACCTTTGTGAATATCCAGCCCTTGTACAGTTGTCTTGCTCGGACAATTCTGCCTTTGTAAAAGTAATATATCTCGGTAGTTTCTTGGTGTTTCTCATCCCCATCTCAGTCATCCTTGCTTCCTACATAGCCATTTTCCTGCAAGTCCTAAGAGTGCATTCACCTGAAAGAAGCCACAAGGCCTTTGGAACATGCTTGTCCCATTTGTGTGTGGTGGGACTATTTTATGGAGCAGCCATTTTAACCTACATGACACCTGTATCCTCCTATTCAGCACAAAAGGCCATGATAAATTCAGTGTTCACTACCATCGTTCCTCCCATGATGAACCCTTTCATATACAGCCTGAGGAACAGGGATGTGTTAGCAGCACTAAGAAAACTTTTTTCAAATGCCTGCTTAAGGAAATGATTTGAAAGAAAAACAAATGAAAATGTGTACTCTCTTGGAAGCCAATAGTGCTGCATCAACATAAATGGAGCTCAAAGTAACACATGATAACCAAAAGTAAGATGGAGCATACTTTTATAATGCTATTTGTCACCAAGAAGGAAAGTGTATTAACAGGTTGCATTATGTGACTTGTTGTTCAGCTAATATTTTTTAAAATATAGGGTTGGATCCTGTGCATCTGTTCTACTAATGGCAGCACTTACCCCTGGTGTAAGGTATAAGTTTGCTGTTGCAAAACGTTTGTCCTCCAGGGCATAAGCTTTGCAGAAGACCCTCTTTCATAGCTCCTTGCGCGATAGAAAAGTGCCACTGGTAGTAGAGCATATCTGTGAGATACAACCCATTATCGTTACATGGCCTTAATCCTGCTGGTATTTCTTAGCTGCACTCATCAACAAAGTTACTAACTGACTTCTCATAACTTCTATAAGGGTGAGTGGGAGAATGTATGTAAGTCCTTTGATACCTCTGAAATGCTAAATAAATTTTAAAGGTTATCATTTCCGTCTTCCAGTATCATTTATTTTCACAATAACCACATTCTATTGACTTACTGCTAAATTTTGGTGTTTGTGGTTAGTTTGTGGTTAGTTTGGTGTAGTGGTTAAGTGCGTGGACTCTAATCTGGGAGAACCGGGTTTGATTCCCCACTCCTCCACTTGCACCTGCTGATGTGACCTTGGGTCAGTCACAAGCTCTGGCACAGCTGTCCTTGAAAAAGAGCAGTTTGTGTCAGAGTTCTCTCAGCCCCACCCACCTCACAGGGTGTCTGTTGTGGGGAGGGGAAGGGAAAGGGGTTTGTAAGCTGCTCTGAGACTCCAAGTGAAGGGCGGGGTATAAATCCAATCTCTTCTTCTTCTTCTTCTTAGCTGATTTCTAAACTGGATGCTAGTAAGGATGTTGCATTGGGCTTCTTTGGCAGGAAGACTATTTAGATGGAGCTGGCTGTTTGGTTTGCACAAATCTTCAACTGGTTAGAGAAGAGGTGTAAAATGTTTTAAATGAATAAATAAAATGTATAAAATACTAAACAATTGAAAATAAAACCAACAAAGCATACAACAAAGCATCCTTAATCTAAAACTAGAAAAGACTAGGAAAATCAGATTTTAAAAAGTCTTAAATATCACTGAAAGCATAAGAGAAAAAGATGGCCCCTGACTGGTACCCCAATGTTAGGGGAATCAAAATAATGTACACATTGTAAGACCTTAAGAAAATGTTATCTACCTTATGTCAGAATCTATAGATATCAAATAAGGAAACAGGTGACAAGCTTACTACATGTTAACTGTAATGGCAAAATGAACTCACCTCGGGAGTGATGTCCAGAGTTTGAGTCCTAGCACAGAAATGGGTTGCTACCTGGCAATGTACTTCAATTAGAGGGAGCATGGAGTGTTAATGCTTGTTAATCTGCCTGATAACTGATGGAAAGGTTTGTACGCTGGAAGGTGGTCCTTAATCTATCTGGTCTGTAAAGACCCTTTGGATCCTTACTGATTGCTCTGTGGGTGCCTTGAAAGACTACCATCTGTTATTTTGATTTTTAAGTGTTCCTGCTGGTTGTTGTAATTCAGTTGTTTTAAACTGGTTTTATTGCTGCTACCTGACATGAGTCCTAGATATCTGTGAGAAAAGTGGACTCACAAAGGTTTTAATTATTTAATTAAATGCAGGGGAAAGGCTTATTTGTTTATTTGGGAACATGTATAGGCTGCATCACCAGAGATATGCTTGAAGTGGCTCATAAAATAAAAGCAACTCAACAATAAAACAATAAAATCATCATTAAAAAGATCATCAGTAAAATGAGAACAAATTTGCTGTGGCATGAAAGCAACATAGAGCAACTTAAGAACAGCATTCTGAAACATAAAACAGTAATAAAACAGTTCAGAAGCTCGAAGGGCCTGGCTCGGCACAGCCCGCAATTTGCGGTGCTGGGTGGGGATAGGGAGGTGGCCGGATGCTGGGTGGGGACAGAGCAGGTGTGTGGCAGGGAAAGCAGGTCCTCCCTCCCTTCCCCTGGGCCAATAGCAGAGCTCTGGAATGGTCAGGGGGAGGGGAGGATTTAAAGAGGGAAGACGGCCACTCGCCTCCTCTGCCCGGCCTTTGTCCTGCAGCCAAGCAGCTTGCCCACCCATTCCATTACTGGATATGGGGACCACCTTAAGGGGTCTTGGCATGAGGGCTGCCGGGAGCAAGCGTGCTCAGGAACTACCAGCGTTTTCCCTCATGGCCAGATGGCAGGAGAGATCACAAAGGGGCAGTCGTCCATGTGATCCCCAACAACCTGCCATTCCACGATCTTCACCCATGCCATCTGGCTGGGTGACAGGGTTCATCAGCTGGCGGTGGGTCAGCTGATGCATCGGATCCGGTGGACCCATGCTGTGCCAATGCTTCTTACAGCTGTAATCAATAAAGTTGTGGCCAATTTATTCCACTTATTTCCAAATCTGTTGTGAGTGTGGTGGTTTTTGATGAGATTGTGGGCATCTGATCAAACCTCCCCATCCCACTTAAGAACTAGAGCTGCAAGCTCTTTCAGCAGGGTACATAAAACAGGGAGTTCCAAAGGCAAGGTGCCTCCATTCTAGTCAGCACCCACTGTACCTACTTGTGATGGGGATATACCAGGGTAGGGTTGTACTAGGGTTGCGTAGTCCTGGTTGGGAAATTCCTAGAGATTTGGGGGTGGAGCCTGGGGAAGGTGGGATTTGAGGAGGGGAGGGACCTCAGCAGGGTATAATGCCATAGAGTCCACCCTCTGAAGCAGCCATTTTCTTTAGAGGAACTGATCTGTGTGGCCTGGAGACAGCCCCGTAGCCAGAAATTTTGTGTTGGCAGGGTGTGGGGAAATTTTGTGGGGCAGCAGCAGGAGGGATGGGGAGGAGGGAGAGGGAGGGAGAGGAGCAGCCACGCACCTTCCCTTATCTCCAAGCAGTGATTGCAGATCATTTACACTTTCCCCTCCCCCCAGATACCATTTACAACTGTAGGAAAGCCAGTTTCATAGGGAGTAATAGCAGTGTATGTTGACGGGCTACAGTGAGGAAGGGGGAAAGACACTCTCTTCTCCCTCTTCCCTCAGTGGAACTATTCCACTGAAGAAGAGACAGATGGGCTGATAAAGTAGGAAGCATGATTTCACTCCCTCACCTCCTCATTGCAGCCTGTGAAATTATATTGAAACTACTCCACACTAGTCTTGTTGTGACCACTGGAATCAACTTTCACTGGGTCGGAAATGATTGCTGTGGGAGAGGAAGTGTGGAAGATCCATGAACATCAGTGCTTTCTGTTGATGGATTATCCAACCCAGTGAACATTACGCAAGATACCCATTATAAGATGTCTCCAAGCAACTCACTAACCTAGTTTAAGAATGTTTCCCTCACAATTAGCAAGTGTTACCAAAAACAGTGCAACACAAGGCACATGGGAAATGCCATGGACTGCAGCAGAGCTTGTTTTTGCACTGTAGATTTTCCTTGGGGATTTGAAACCTCCCACCCTCCTTTATATATTATTCAGCTTCTTAATTCTGAACAAGGAAAGGAAAAAAACACCATCTCTTCCTTGAGGATGCTCCTTCTCTTGAAGTCCTATTGTTAAATTTAGATGGTATTAACAGTATAGTTCAGTGTGTCCTTTTCCTCTGTCACTGAGAGCAGAATGCATTCCAGTATTACACATTTCACTATGATTAGGGGCAAAAAAACAGTACTGCCCTTCCCCTTTCTATGAAATGGGTGTTTGATAGACATGTGTGGGCTGCGACTAAAACATGCCTCTACTGTGTGTTCCAAAACTTCCTTTCTAGAACTATGGGATTTCTTCTGGAGCGATGAATGCAAATTTCTCTTAGAAAGGTATGTTACTGTCTTTTAAAATTTCTCTCAAGCTCTTAGTTTACTCCCTCCAAAGTTTAAACACAAGTATCTTATGCAAACCCACTTCAAGCCATTCATTGAAGAACCACTGCATAGACTTGCTGTTTGAAACGTTTTGGTATAAGCATCACCTTATCAGATACAATCATTTTACATCACTCTAGTTTCTTTTTATTTTACAGAAGGTTGATCTGGGAGAATTTGCTTGAAAACATTTCTCCAAATTCATTGCAGCCTAATAACATATTCTGACAATGGAGGTCCATCTGCTTTAGAGTTACGCTGGTCTAACCATGTCCACTGGTTCAGGGTATTGACGTTTTATCTGAACTATTGAATGAGAGACTTTGTGCTTTTACCCCACAGAGAGATGCTGGAATATACCATATGGATCCCTTTCTCTAGTGAGCAATTAATTAATTAACAAGTTCGTGAGGAACCATCAGAGGGGAGAGTTGGAAGGGCATTCTTGTATCCAACCCTCCATTTCTCTGTAAAACTAGTGAGAGTTTTGTGTATAACATAATGTGTATAACATAGTTGGAAGGGCATTCTTGTATCCAACCCTCTATTTCTCTGTAAAACTAGTGAGAGTTTGGTGTAGTGGTTAAGTGTGCTGACTCTAATCTGGGAGAACCGGGTTTGATTCCCCACTCCTCCACTTGCACCTGCTGATGTGACCTTGGGTCAGTCACAAGCTCTGGCACAGCTGTCCTTGAAAAAGAGCAGTTTGTGTCAGAGTTCTCTCAGCCCCACCCACCTCACAGGGTGTCTGTTGTGGGGAGGGGAAGGGAAAGGAGTTTGTAAGCAGCTCTGAGACTCCAAGTGAAGGGCGGGGTATAAATCCAATCTCTCTCTTCTTCTTCTTAAAACCCAAAATCTCATTAGAGAACATTTTTCTCAGTTCTGAAACACTGGAGTGTCTTTTCTTTGAGCTCCTGCACAGCTGGCAGAAGAATCATTATATCCTCTGGGGGGTTTCTTCGTATGGGCAGCTTAGTTGTAGAATTCCTTGCCCAGGGAACCTCACATTCTCTCTCTCTGCTCTGTTAGAAGGTTAGCAAACCCTATTCCCTTTCTATACTAATTTGCCATCTTGGAACCCTATCAGACAGTCTGTCTGTCTGTCTGTCTGTCTGTCTTAGAAACAACGGTCACATTGAAACCAATGGAGAATTTATGTGTGTGAGTGAGTGAGTGAATGAGTGAGTGAGTGAGTGAGTGAGTGAGTGAATGAGTGAGTGTGTAGAAAATGTCATTTGTTCTGAAGATGAAGACGCTCTCTGGGAGCCATCCCTTGACAAGACAGGGGATACCAAGAAGTATGTACATGAAAATGGCATAGAAATGTTTGTTTTAGGATTGTTGTTCATTATATTTTGTAATTTCCTTGTCAACCACTGTACTATGAATTGACTAGTCAAGCTGAGAAATACACCCCATTCATTCTAGACCATTCCTAATTATTGTCGTATTTGGTTCTAATTCAGTTAACTATTTCACATTAGGAAGCTGATTTTAATGGGAAAAGAGATATGTGGGTCTTCCCAAGTCCTCAGTCTGGATCTACCGACTGTTGCCATAAAACATACAACTGGTCCACATAACATTATCAGCTGCAATCCCCGGTTGTGCTGTGTGTGTGTTCCTGCACCAGGGTCAGTACAGACAAATAACCATCCCCAGGCTTAAGCTATCTTTAAGCCCAAACAGTTGTGTGATTTCTGCTAGCTGGAGCAGTTTCAACAGCTTATGCCCAGAAGATTTAGTGCTTGGTTTTGAGAAGAGTTCAAGGTTGGACCCATTCTTTTAAACCTTATCCATGAATTGCTATAAAGCAGAAAAGTAAAGTGGGCGATTTCTGGGGTTGCCAGCTCTGGGTTGGGAAATTCTTGGATTTATTGGGGTGGAGTCAGAGTAAGGCAGGGTTTAGGGATGGGAGGGATGTCAGGGTATACTGTGATTCAGTCAGCCATTTAAAACAGTTGTAATTACAGGAGGTCTCCAGATCTCACTTGGAGGCTGGCAACCCTAGCGATTTCTAGTAAAGGGAAGGAGAACATGAGTGGAACTATTCAATAGTTTATTCAGCCACTACCGTTCCTCCTCCTACTCTTCTGCTCCAGTTGCTAACCAGTGAACTCGGCATGTAATTTCAAAGACAAGAATATCGGACGGGGAAACCTGAATCAGTTCCACTCTCTTTGCATTACCCGAGAGCAATTGCTCTTTTTGGTCGAATTCTTAGCCTAATCTTTGCTACAGGGTTATTATGAGGATACAATGACCTGCGCCTTGTCTGCAACTCTGAGGGGAAACTAGACGTGATGGTTCCCAAGTGTTGGACTGGTGGATGCCACTGCCATTTTAAAGTCATTTAGAAATGCCACAAGGGTTCGATCCTGATTAGGTTCACAATGCAAAGGGCTGAGGTGCTCCCCCCCCAACCTTTTCAAGTGCAAAATAGCCTCAGGAATGCATGTCTGTGGCCATTTTGGCACTTGAAAAGGCCTGCGGAAAGGAACCAGAGGGCCCCAGCACACCTTTGTTATGCCCTCACAACATTTTAAACTCTCTGTAAAATGGAGGCAGCATCTACAAGTTGGACCGTCACCTTTGTATGCTGTTATGTTTGTTTTTGCCCCCTGAGTTCCTTGGAAGAAAGGGTGTGATAAAAATGAAATGCTTAAGGAGGGATGGAGGGGGGGAAAGTATACAATTAATGTACATCTCTCTTCAAATTATTTCATTCTCCTTTCAGATTGAAGAATGAAGGCGAAAATGGAGCAATGAATTCCACATCCTGGACTGAGTTTGTTCTCCTGGGGTTTCTGAGCCAAACAAAGATAGCCACCTATGCTTTTGCTGCAATCTTCCTTATGTTTGTTATTGCTTTAGTGGGAAATGGTCTCCTCCTGCTGGTAATTCAGCTAGACTCAGCTCTTCAGACCCCAATGTACTTTTTCCTCAGCCAGCTGTCCTTCATGGATATGTGCCAAGTCCTCGTTATTGTCCCTCAAACAACAGTAGGCTTTGTAACACAGAAAAAAACTATCACACTTTTTCAATGTGCTGCTCAGGTATTTCTCATGCTCAACATAGGAGGAGCAGAATGTCTCCTTCTAGCTATCATGTCCTATGATCGATATGTGGCCATCTGCAGGCCCCTGCAATATCCTGTTCTCATGAGGAAGACCATCTGCTTATTCATGTCAGCAGGTGCCTGGGTTACAACTTTTCTGTATGCCTTGATAAGAGCCATTTATTTACTACTTCTGTCCTACTGTGGGACAAACACGATGAACCATTTCATGTGTGAATTTCCCATTGTGGTCAAGTTGTCGTGTTCAGATACATCCTTCTTTGAAAAGGTGTCCCTATTCTTTGGTGGCAATTTATTCCTTCTTTTTCCCTTTTCAGTCATTGTGGCCTCCTATATATCCATCCTTTTGCAGATCATGAAGGTACAGCGTTTGGGTGAAAGAAGCAACAAAGCTCTTGTTACCTGCTTGCCCCACCTGTGTGTGGTAACCATCTTCTATGGATCAGCCATATTGAGACACATAAAACCGCTATCCTCTTACCCAGGAGAACAAGTGCAGATTTTTTCTGCATTGTGTACGATTGCCACATCCACAGTGAATCCTTTCATATATAGCCTGAGGAACCGGGATGTGCTATCGGCATTAGGGAAGCTGTTTAAGAAACTGAAGGTACCAAAATGATTTCAGGGAAAACTTAGTATATGCTACTTATGTTATCTATTGCTGCGGTCAAACTGCAGGCTTGGCGCAGTTTGGGCATACCTCTAATCTCACTGGTTTGAAATTGTTCTGGGAAGGTCCGACCAGACAGCACTCCCTGAGGCGTTTTCCCCACACTCGTCCAGTGCTGGAGCATCCACATTACTGTAGTGCTTCAACCATGGAGCGCACTGTCCAGTCCTTTTTTAAAAAATACAGGCAGGCACCTGTGCATATGCTACTTGAAAATTTATTTATTTATTTTATTTCTTCATTCAATTTATATCCCGCTCGAACCCCGAAGGGTCTCTGAGTGGCTTACACACAACCATTGGTTCCTAACTAAGGCCACAATTATACGGAGGGGTGACTTCCTACCAGCACCCAGCAGCAGGGCTTGTTGTTGGAGTCTGGCTTCTTCCAGCGGCCTCGGCCTCGGAAAATAAAAGAAAAAGCAGAAACAGACCTGATGGTTCAGACTTCTCATCCAGGTTCAGTCCACAACAGGGGAGTTCAGATGTCTGGAAAAGCAGAGTGGAAGCACTGGCATTTGTAAAGACTGGACTTTCCCTGGTGTCTGTTTACTCTGCTTTGATGGCAGGCCAGAACCAGGTGCCAGTGACTGCGGCACAGGAGGCTGATGTTGTTGTCTGATCATGCTCTTTAAATCTGCAGAGGTGCTGCAACTATATTGGCGTGAACTGCTCATGTGACCGCAACTTTAGTCTTCACCTCTTTTTGAAAATGGGTCATCTTAATACTCTAGTCAATGCCTTTACAGCCTGATTTTGTAAGATTTAAAGATGACCTGGATATTTGAAATAGTGCAAAATGCAACCTCAGGAAGACCTTTTCTATTTTTTTTCCTGCTGCTTGCTAATTCTTCTTTGATGGTTATTTTCTAGGTGATAGCTGTTGATGTCTTCCACCAGTAGATCTTTTTCAGTGTGTTGGTTGGTTTGGTATTGTAATCACTTTAAATAAATATTCATCTTATGTAAGCTTTTAATGCATTCCATATCATTGATCAGCTAACTTTAGAAGTAACATTATGCAGAAAAATTCATCAGTATTTAAATGTATTCCTGAACATCTCTCTGAAGAAGCCAAAATCAATTTGGAGCAGCTTTTTGGATTTTTCTAAAGTAGGCATTATACCTTCTGGTTTCTTTTATTCACTCCTGTTGATAGCAGACCAAATCTGATATCCATTATTATTTCTGCTTTTTAACTATCCTCGATGGTTCATATCGTGCCAAAAAAGATCACATTCAGTCACTAAAACTAAATCTCTCACCCAATATAGTCAATGTACCAGTCCATGTATCTACAAAACAGTTATATATGAGCCTATTGCAACATATAACATTCAGCTGTTTCTTATAATGGGCAATAAATGACTATTAAAAAGCTATAAAATACAGAATATGCCATCAACGTTCACTTAGCAACTCAATCCAGAAAAGATTTTTATACAGACTTCTTGGTGTGTAAATTCATTGAATTCAGTCCATCCTCAACTGCATCATTCCTAATCCTTATGGGCAGATCCGCCTTTCTCAGTATATGGAAGCCGCTGTTGTTAGTCCAACTTAATTACTGATTCTTCTATCCTTACAGACTTTGTCAAGGATGTATTTAGTGGTTACTCATGAGTCATTTATTGCAGTTTATTAGAAGCAGTTGACTTTGTCTGTAGTTATTTGATTTATGTTCCTTCTTTAAAATATTTTATTAGAGTTTTTTAAACAGATAAAAATAAGAAAAACAAAAACAAAACAAAAATAGAGCTAATTCCTACTAAAAAAGGGAATAACCCCCAACAATTGTTCAAATAGAAGGAATAATATCTGATTTTCTTCGTTAACGGAACCCCCACATTTATTCATTACAACCTTAGTCCAAAATTAGACCAAGGGAAATTTATCACCTTTCTGTTTACAGTTATTAACTTTGCCTTTTAATCTTCAAAACCATAAGTCATCAGTGACCAATTCTTCTGCCAACTACCAGCCTTGTATTGAATACACACCTTAACATGGTGAGGGATAACAGAGCACATAGTTATCCATAAGGGAATATTCCTATACTAAACTAAAATTAAGATGGGAGCTCCAGCAAAATTCCATTCAGTCTGAAGGCAGGCCCTCCCCAGCAGTACTGAAGTAAAGGAGCCTAAATAAGTCCAACATTCCACTCTGCCTAAAGGCACTGCCTGGCATAATAAAAGGGAAGCAGCCTGAATAGGCTACATGGGAGTTAAGTGAATTAGTCCCACTAAAAATGCAGGCAATGTCTCAGTGAACATAAGAAGAGCCTTGCTGGATCAGACCAGTGGTCCATCTAGTCCAGCATCCTGTCTTACATAGTGGCCAATCAGTTACTCCAGAGGGCCAACAACAGGGCACAGAGGCTGAGGCCTTCTCCTGATGTTGCTTCCTGGCTCTGGGATTCAGAGGTTTAATGCCTCTGAATGTGGAGGTTCCCATCAGCCACCACAGCTAGTAGTCACTGATAGTCTTATCCCCCATGAATCTGTCTAATCCCCTTTTAAAGCTCTCCCAGAAAACCTGGGATCGATGGGTCAAACCAGGGGTCTTGTTGTAGAAAAAGAGCTGCCGGAGCTCATTAGCATAACTCATTAGCATAACTTATTTGCATATGCCACGCCCCCTGACATCACCGGAAGTGACAGAAGGCCACACCCCCTGACATCACCGGAAGTGTGTCAGAAGGCCCGGCTACTTACCCTCCTGCTTCATCCTCATTCCCAAACGGAATGAGGATCAAAGCAGAGGGCGGGGTAAAGAAGGGGGCGGGGCTTCACCACGTGACCGCCCCGCCCCCTAGAGGTTCTCTTCCGGAGCTCCGTACCTGAGAGCTCCCCCCCGACTAGAGCCCTGGGTCAAACTATCAGGCAACAGTGAAGGTGGAATTCTCCCCAGCCTTGGAACACCAATAGGAATCCTAAAAAACCTGAACAGGAACTGCTGGCTGCCAATTAGCGAGCTCCCATTTGGCTGTATGGGATCTGAAAACTATATAAGCATGGGCACAGCCCCACCTTCCTTTGTTGGAGTTTTGCAGCAAGTTGGTGAGGATCAGTGAATTGCAATTGTGATTATTACCACATGGCTTTGCTGGGCAGGAGATTGCTCTCAGCTCCATGTGTGCCTGAAAAGTACGCAGACAGACGAGTGGTTTCAGCTAACGTACTTTTATTAGTGATAAACAAGACAACTTTAGCCGGCTCGCAGGCCGGCTTATATTCCCCGTGAAACCACCACCCTGAACACACCCACACACCCACATCCCAATAGGTTATTTACAGTGGCCGAGAGTTCCATAGGCTCTCGGCCGGGAACCTAACCCTCGGATAAGCGCGGGCTAGGATCCACTTAGTCCATTGTTTCCCTGAGAGAAGCTCGATGTTTGTGCTTGACCGCGTGGAGCCAAAACCGGCCACGCAGTCGGAACTGGATACATTACACCCCTCCCCCCTTGGTCTGCAACACATCCACACATCCTTTAAGTGTGCTGGTGTCTTCCTGGTGCGGCTCGCAGGCCGGCTTATATTCCCCATGAAACCACCACCCTGAACACCCCCCCACCCCAATAGGTTATTTACAGTGGCCGAGAGTTCCATAGGCTCTTGGCTGGGAACCTAGCCCTCGGATAGGCGCGGGCTAGGATCCACTTAGTCCATTGTTTCCCTGAGTGAAACTCTATGTTTGCGCTTGACCGCGTGGAGCCCAAGGCGGACACGTGGTCAGAACCGGATACATTACAGTGCCACAGCACCCAGCCTTTCTGCTCACATTGAGAGGTGGAGCTTTGCTTGTGGGTTCCTCTGAAGAGGACCTGCATTTCTCCCCCCCCCCTTCTTTTGTTGATCAACTCTCTGGGATGAAGTGTGCTGTGTTTGCTGCACTAGAGCTCTGTGTGCCACATAGGGTTGCCATTCCCCAGTTCCAGGTAGGGGATACCCTAGTTTTGGGGCCTTCTGCCCACTGCTATCCAGCTGGCCGGCAGGGGAAACCCTACCCGCAAACAGTGACGTCGCTGCGCGACATCCCCAACACCCAGAAGTGACATCATCATGTCAGGGATGCTGGAGGCAACACTTTGGTTATTGGGCAAAATTCTATGGTTTGATGCCAGTTTTACCATAGAGTTTTGCCCATAAACCAGAGAGTCGCCCATGATGTCACTGGCGTGATGATGTTACTTCCGGGTGACAGTGCATGATACAATGTCACCACCCGCTCCCAGAATGCCCCCCCAAACTCCCCCCACTGGTGTGACAATATGACCTGGCATCCCTAGTGCCACACCCCGCCTAGGGCTTTGTTTTTCTTCTACTGTGTTCAGTTTCTGTTCTACGCTAAGTTGTGACTCTCTCTCTGCTGGGGGCTTTGGGTGTTTGTGGATTGTCTCTGATTCCACACATCCTCTCTGCTCATGCTGAGCAGTGGGATATAGATGGTGGGCGCATCACCTGAAGGCTTGCATTCACACACCCCACTCACCTCACCCGTCTTTTGGGATCTTCTGGCTCTCTCTCTGCAATGGGCTTTGGGTGTCTGAGGGTTCAGCCCCATGAGGGTGAGAGCAAGTAGAAGGGGTGGTTTTCTGGGGGGAGGAAGCCCTCATCCTCCCATGTACCAGATGGCCCTGTTCCTCAGCACCAAATGGAGGCATCTTCTCAGGAGGATGTCCCTATCCCCAGCACGTCATCAGCAGGGGTCTTGAAGACTCCTTCCTCTGCTCTGTCCATGGGGCTCTCATAGGACACTAAACAGTCCAGACAGCAGCAGTTAACAACACAATTTTGAAGAGCGGACTCCTACGGCGGTGATTTGGGGTGTATGTGTATGTGTGTGAAGTATCTGCCCCTTCCACAACTCCCTGCTGCTCCTGATGCTGTCAGTGCCTCCCAGCCCAGCGCCAGAAAGTATAATCCAGAGAGATACACAGGAACAAGGTATCATCAGAAAAATACAAGAACCATGAAATTATAACTATGGCAACTTCAATACTTCAATACTTTCTTATTATAGTGCATATGTTTCTACAACAGTACATATCTTAATCACAATAAACAATTCATTATCACTGACAACAGTCCATTCTAATGATGAATGAAAGTGCCTGTTAGTGTTCTTTCCAAGATTAAAGTGCTAGTGCTGTAGTAAATGGCCTTATGTCCTTCATTCTTTTCAAATCCAGTAATTGTGGGTGATTTATGGACGTTCTAATGTAGCCTCTGACGGATCTGTCGACCTTTAATTCTATATCTTCTCAGCTTTCTCAAAGAGACAACAGAACAAAATCCACATATCCAAATATGTATAACACATAACATAACTGGGAGCTGTGTCATAGGGTGCTCTAGGATTTACCTGGATCTCTGTGGTTAAGCCCACAGAGTTTCAGGTGAATCCTAGACACTCTCTTCTCCCTCTTCCATTAGTGGGGCTATTCCACTGAAGAGAAGCCAGATGGGCTGAAAGACAAAGTAGGAAGTGTGATTTCACTCCCTCCCCTCCTTACTGCAACCTGTGAAATCATATTGAAACTACTACAGTGGTCTTGTTGTGACCACTGGAATCAACTTTCACTGGGTCGGAAATTATTGCATGGAAGATCCATGAACACCAGTGCTTTCTGTTGATGGATTATTCAACCCAATAGAAATTACATAAAATACCCATTATAAGATTTCTCCAAGCAACTCACTAATCTAGTTTAAGAATGTTTCCCCTATGATTAGCAAGTGTTACCAAAAACAGTACAACACAAGGCACATGGGAAACATTGTGGACTGCAGCAGAGTTTGTTTTTGCACTGTAGATTTTCCTTGGGGATTTGAAACCTCCCACCCTCCTTTATATATTATTCAGCTTCTTAATTCTGAACAAGGAAAGGAAAAAAACACCATCTCTTCCTTGAGGATGCTCCTTCTCTTGAAGTCCTATTGTTAAATGTAGATGGTATTAACAGTATAGTTCAGTGTGTCCTTTTCCTCTGTCACTGAGAGCAGAGTGCATTCTAGTATTATACATTTCACTAGGGGCAATAAAACAGTACTGCCCTTCCCCTTTCCATGAAATGGGTGTTTGATAGACATGTGAGGGCTGTGACTAACACATGTCTCTAATTGTGTGTTCCAAAATTTCCGTTCTAGAACTATGGGATTTCTTCTGGAGCGATGAATGCAAATTTCTCTTGGAAAGGTATGTTACTTTCTTCTAAAATTTCTCTCAAGCTCTTAGTTTACTTCCTCCAAAGTTTAAATCTTATGCAAACCCACTTCAAGCCATTCATTCAAGAACCACTGCATAGCCTTGCTGTGCAAAAAGTTTTGGTATAAACATTACCTTATCCGATACAATCATTTTACATCACTCTAGTTCCTTTTTATTTTATGGCAGGTTGAATTTTCAATAGTGATCTGGGAGAATTTGCTTGAAAACATTTCTCCAAATTCATTGCAGCCTAATAACATATTCTGACAATGGAGGTGCATCTACTTTAGAGTTGTGCTGGTCTGACCATGTCCACTGGTTCAGTATTGACATTTTATCTGATCTATCGAATGAGAGGCTTTGTGCTTTTACCCCACACAAAGAGATGTTGGAATGGACCCAATGGATCCCTTTCTCTAGTGAGCAATTAATTAATTAACAACTTAGTGAGGAACCTTCAGTTAGAGGAAAGAAATGTTTCTGGAAGCCTGCTCACTTAAAAGGGCATTCTAATACACCCCATTCAACCTAGACCATTCCTTATTATTGTCGTATTTGATTCTAATTCTGTTAACTATTTCACATTAGAAAGCCAATTTTTTTAATATAAATTTATTTCAGTTTTCGCCAAAACAATTTCATTTAAAGCTTATACATTTCATAACATAACATAAAGTTCTTCTTCCTTCTTAAACATCATCTGTCTTTAACTAGCATATTTTCAGATCTGTTTGATCTCCTCCATCTTTAGCCAGGCATAAATTATTTCCCATCTATCTATCCCAAAATAGCTCCTCTGGTTTATTTTTTAATACTATATTTAATTTTTCCATTTCTGCTACTTCCAGAATCTTATACTTAATTTTTTTTATAGAGGGTATGCTTTTTGATTTCTACCGTTTTGCTATAAGTATTCTAGCTGCTGTCAGTATATATACAATTATATGTGTATGGTATTTTATTGTTTTTGGTATCATATTTAGTAAATATGTTTCTGGTATTAGTGGCATATTAATTTTTAATACTTCTAAAATATTTTATAATTTTTTCCCAGAAAATTTGAATTTTATCACATCTCCACCATACGTGGAGATATGAACCTATATTTTTTCTACATCTCCAACAGATGTTTGATGCCTTCGGGAAACATTTTGCAATTTTTTCAGGGGTCCAATGCCACCTATAAAACATTTTATATATATTTTCCTTGTATGGTGTCACTCTCATGTATTTTAGCGTTTTTCATGTTTTTAACCAGTGATCTGTCTCTATTGTGTGCCCAATCTCCTTCATCCAAGCTGTCATTGATGTTTTTATAGTCTCATCTTTTAACAAGTCTTCTAACAATTTTTTATACATTTTCTGAATTAATTTATCACTTGATGAAAGCCATATTTTATCGAGTTCAGTTGGGCTATTATAAAATCCTATTTTCTTATCTTCCGTGTATCTCGATTTCAATACATTTTTTTCTCACCAAGAAAGCTCTATAGTTTGTTTTAATAGTGTTTCATCCGTTTTCAATTCCATTGCTTTGTTTAGTAACTGACCATACGTCTCTTTAGTTTTCCCTAATATTAATTATGGTTTTGCAAATGCCTCTATAGGTGAAATCCACATTGGTATTCTATTGTAGTTCTTGATTTTTATTAAATTCCACACTTTTATAAGGGCACTTCTAGTTATATGTGTATGAAAGTTCCATACCATAAGTATGTGTGCCAACCCATTGCCAAATCATGTCCCTCTAAAGCTAATGTTCTTGTATCCTCTAATTTAGCCCATTCCTTAATCCAACCCATAGAAGCTGCAAAGTAGTATAATTGCCAATTGGGTAATGCAAATCCCCCTTATTAGAAAGCCAATTTTAATGGGAAAAGAGATATGTGAGTCTTCCCAAATCCTCAGTCTGGATCTACCAGCCGTTGCCATAAAACACACAACTGGTCCACATAAAATTATCAGATGCAATCCCTGGTTGTGCTTTGCGGAATCATTCCAGCACCAGTATCAGTACAGACAGATACCCGTGCCCAGGCTTAAGGCATCTCTGCTGGCAGGAGCAGTTTCATCAGCTTATGCCCAGACGTTTTGGTGCCTGGTTTTGAGTAGAATAGGGGCCGCAGTGGCTCAGAGGTTAAGATGATGAACTGCAGACCGGAAGAGCTGTAGCTTGGCAGTTCGAGACCCTTAAGCCCCGCGATGCAGTGAGCTCCCTTCTCTGGCCCCAGCTCCTACCAACCTAGCAGTTTGGAAGCAAGAAATTGCAAGTAGATAAATAGGCACCACTTTGGTGGGAAGTGTTCCATGTGCCTCGGCATTTAGTCATGCCGGCCAGATGACCACAGAGAAATCTTTGGACAATGCTGGCTCTTTGCCTTGGAAACGGAGATGAGCACCACCCCCTAGAGTCGGATTCGACTGGCTTTCGAGCAAGGGAAACCATTACCTCTACCTTTTTGAGAAGAGCACAAGGCTGGACCCATTCCTTTAAACCTATGAACTCCTATAAGAGAGAAAAGTAAAGCGGGTGATTTCTAGGGTTGCCAGCTCTGGATTGGGAAATTCATGGAGATTTCAGGGTGAAGCCTGGGGAAGGCAGGGTTTAGGGATTGGAGTGACCTCAGCAGGGTATAATTTAATAGGGTCAACCCTTTAAAGCAGTTATAATTCCAGGAGATCTACAGATGCCACTTGGAGGTTGGCAAACCTAGTGATTTCTAGCAGACGGAAGAAGAAGATAAGTGGACTGTTCAATAGTTGATTCAGCCACTGCTTTTCCCCCTGCAATTCTTCTGCCCCAGCTGCTAAGCAGTGAATTTGGCATGTAATTTCAAAGACAAGAGTGTTGGACAGAGGAAACTTGAATCCAGGTCACGTCTCCTTGCATGACCTGAGAGTAATTGCTGTTCTTAGCCTAATCTTTGCCACAGGGTTGTTATGAGGATACAATGACTTGCACCTTGTCTGCAACTCTGAGGGGAAACTAGACGTGATGGTTCCCAAGCGTTGGGCTGCTGTTGGTCCACAATGCAAAGGGCTGAGGTGCTCCCCCCCCCCAACCTTTTCAAGTGCAAAATAGCCTCAGGAATGCATGTCTGTGGCCATTTTGGCACTTGAAAAGGCCTGGGGAAAGGAACAAGAGGGCCGCAGCACACCTTTGTTATGCCCTCACAACATTTTAAACTCTCTGTAAAATGGAGGCAGCATCTACAAGTTGGACCGTCACCTTTGTATGCTGTTATGTTTGTTTTTGCCCCCTGAGTTCCTTGGAAGAAAGGGTGTGATAAAAATGAAATGCTTAAGGAGGGATGGAGGGGGGGAAAGTATACAATTAATGTACATCTCTGTTCAAATCATTTCATTCTCCTTTCAGACTGAAGAATGTCAAATGGAGGAGAAATTGGAATAATGAATTCCACATCCTGGACTGAGTTTGTTCTCCTGGGGTTTCTGAGCCAAACAAAGATAGCCACCTATGCTTTTGCTGCAATCTTCCTTATGTTTGTTATTGCTTTAGTGGGAAATGGTCTCCTCCTGCTGGTAATTCATCTAGACCCTCCTGCTGGTAATTCAGCTAGACTCAGCTCTTCAGACCCCAATGTACTTTTTCCTCAGCCAGCTGTCCTTCATGGATATGTGCCAAGTCCTCGTTATTGTCCCTCAAACAACAGTAGGCTTTGTAACACAGAAAAAAACTATCACACTTTTTCAATGTGCTGCTCAGGTATTTCTCATGCTCAACATAGGAGGAGCAGAATGTCTCCTTCTAGCTATCATGTCCTATGATCGATATGTAGCCATCTGCAGGCCCCTGCAATATCCTGTTCTCATGAGGAAGACCATCTGCTTATTCATGTCAGCAGGTGCCTGGGTTACATCTTTTCCATATGCCTTGATAAGAGCCATTTATTTACTACTTCTGTCCTACTGTGGGACAAACACGATGAACCATTTCATGTGTGAATTTCCCATTGTGGTCAAGTTGTCATGTTCAGATACATCCTTCTTTGAAAAGGTGTCCCTATTCTTTGGTGGCAATTTATTCCTTCTTTTTCCCTTTTCAGTCATTGTGGCCTCCTACATGTCCATCCTTTTGCAGATCATGAAGGCACAGCCTTTGGCTGCAAGAAGCCACAAAGCGCTGGATACTTGCTTGTCCCACCTGTGTGTGGTAACCATCTTCTATGGATCAGCCATATTGAGACACATAAAACCGCTATCCTCTTACCCAGGAGAACAAGTGCAGATTTTTTCTGTATTGTGTACGATTGCCACATCCACAGTGAATCCTTTCATATATAGCCTGAGGAACCGGGATGTGCTATCGGCATTAGGAAAGCTGTTTAAGAAACTGAAGGTACCAAAATGATTTCAGGGAAAACTTAGTATATGCTGCTTATTTTATCTAAGGCTCCACCTCTTTTTGAACAGGGATTATTTTACCATTCTAGTCAATGCTTTTACAACCTTATTTTGTAAGACTTGAAGATGATCTGGAAATTTGAAATAGTGCAACATGGAACCCCGGGATGACTTCTATTTTCTTGCGCTACTTGCTGATTCCTCTTAGATCATTATGCTCTAGTTGATAGCTGTTGACGTCTTCCATGGGTAAATCTGTTTCAATGTGCTGGTTGGTTTGATTTTGTAATCACTTTAAATAAATATTCCTCTGAGGTAAGCTTTAAATGTATTCCATATTATTGGTCGGCTAACTTCAAAATTAACATTATGCAGAAAAATTCATCAGCATTTAAATGTGCTAATTCCTGAACATCGTCTCTTTGAAGAAGTAAAAATCAATTTGGAGCAGCTTTTTGGATTATACCTTCTATAAGGCATTATACCTTCTATAAGGATGTCTGGTTTCTTTTATTCCCTCCTGTTGGTATAAGTCCAAATCTGATATCCATTATTATTTCTGATTTTTAACTATCCTTGATGGTTCATGTCATGCCAAGTAGATCACATTCACTCCATGTATTTACAAAAGAGTTATATATGAGGGTATTGCAAAGTATAACATTCAGCTGTTACTAATAAAGGGCAATAAATGCCTATAAAACAACTATAAAATACAGAATATGCCATCAACTCCTGACAATAGCTAGCAACTCAATCAGGTTATCACTAAAATATTAAAGCTAATGTATCAATAAATATCAATTCATTCTTAGTTCCCGAAAACATTTTTTTAAAGACTTCATGTTGTGTAAATTCATGGAATTCAGTCTGTCCTCAGCTACATCATTCCTAATCCTTATGAGCGGATTCACCTTTCCCAGGATACACAAACACCTGTTGTTAGTCCAACTTAATTACTGATTCTTCTATCTTTAACAGACTTTGTCAAGGATGTATTTAGTGGTTACTCAGGAGTCATTTATTGCACTTTATAAGAACCAGTGGACTTAGTCCATAGTTATTTCCTTTGAATTTCAATTACCAGTTGGTTATCTATTTATATAGTTTGGAGATAGTTTTGGGATGCTGTTTATGCTTGGGATGATGGAGCTCACTCACTATTATTAAGGATCTTCTGTCCCCAGGACAGTTATCCCATTTGCAGAAAGATACAACCTATCCCTGGGTAACCACCATTGCTGATTTTTTGATCTGCACAATTAGATTGGGCCTATGTTTTTGTAACTGGAAAGCTTATCTGCTAGCTTGTTGACAGGTAACTTAACTAGAAGGTGTGTGAGAATACAAACAAGCTTGTAAGGTAGATACATGCTGGAAAAGTGAAGCCATTGTTTGTAGTGGTTATTCTGAAGGCCACAGTTTAAACCACAGTAACATCTATTAGCAAACACGGGATAGATAAGGGAACAATAAGAGCTTGTGAGAAGTCTGAAGCAAAGGGTGGGAAACTGTTTACGTGGTGTTCTCATCATTAGGGTATCAAAGTTTATTTATTATGCAATTTATATCCCACCCTATCCTGCAAGCGGGCTCAGGGCAAGTAACAACAAGTTGTAATTTGCATACTAACACCATGATGCTTTGGACAGACCTCTTGGTTATTTTCTGCTGGGGTCTCCTTTATTATTAATAAAGCTCCTGCTGGTTTTGTTAAATAAAAAAGAAACCTTGTTTGTGTGTGTCTTATTGAACCAGGGGCACACAAAGAACCCCATATTTGGATTACTATTGTAAATGACAGTAAATAATTGTAAATAAAGAAACCCAAGTCTGGTTATCTTGTGTTTTCATTTGAGGAAGGTGCTAATATGAATTATATATCTAAATAGAAATAAACAAGTTAAGGCTTAATCCAGGTCAGGAAGAAGTTTTGATGACTAGGGACACAACTGATCTAGAATTAGTGCTCAGCTTGTCTTGAAAGTGGTTGGACTTCCACTGAGACCAAATCTTGGGTGTATTCCTAAATCTGGTGTGGCACTTGAATGTTCAAATGGTATTAGTGGTGACCAGTAGTGGCTTTTACCAGCTAAAGCTGGTATATCAACTATACCATATCCTTGACAAGAAAATTTTGCTCTCACATGTCCTGGTGAGCTATAAACTAGATCACTGCATTGTGCTTTGTGTGAGGTAGCTCTAAAAATATGTTTAGAAACTATGGATGATCCATATCCAAGTCATTTTATTCATTTTACTTCAGGCTTGGTCTGTGGCCAGGTTATCTGAAAGACCACCTTGTCTTCTATGAGACTCATTGACTTTTGATCCTCCTCACCAGGTACAATGTTCCCCTCTGAGGTACATTGGGAAGCAACATGATTTTTTCCCCCAGCGGTGTCACCAAAGCTATGGATGAGAAATTCTCTCCTAGGAGACATAGTTAACTTCCTTAATGATGCCACTCAAAAGACATGGGTGACAACTGTTACATTTCAGCAAGGTTATGGGCTTAGTTAAACCAATAATCAGCTGTGTTAACTGGATTTTTCCCCTTTTGGCTGTTCTTGTGTTATTATTTTAACATTTTATATATAGTAAAGGTTTCCCATGCTCGAAAGCTAGTCGAATCCAACTCTAGGGTTGCGGTGCTCATCTCTGTTTCCAAGCCGAAGAGCCAGTGCTGTCCGAAGACATTTCCGTGGTCATGTGGCCAGTATGACTAAACACCAAGGCACACAGAATGCTGTTACCTTCCTATCTTCCTATTTATCTACTTGCAATTTCTTGCTTTTGAACTGCTAGTTTGGCAGGAGCTGGAACCAGAGACGAGAGCTCACTCCAGCATGCAGCACTCAGGTCTCGAACTGCTGAACTACCAACCTTCCAGCCTGCAGTTCACTGACTTAACCACTTGAGCCACCGCAGCTCCTAATATTATATATTTACATTGTATAATTTTATATATAAACCTCCTTGTGGATATGTTAGTTTTTAAAAGTGGCCTAAAAACATTACTTTTACTCAAAAGGAAGGCAACTCTAATGTAAGATGGCCCCCTAATTATGTAATTTGTATACAAATTTAAGATGGCTCCCCTCTTTTTTTTTGGATAGCCTATCTGGAAAAAATATCTAGTCTTACATTTGAGTAAATTCAGTAAATAAAATCAAAACAAGTGTATACTCCCACCTGCAAGTCTCCCTCCATAACTAAAATATATTAGTGTTTCTAGCAGCTGCTGTGCACTTCAAGGGGCAATTTGCTAATACTCCATTCTCTGGACTCCTCTGTCATTGTGCCCCTGGCATGATTGAGATCATGGATCATGTTTTCTTGTTCCATAACCAATGGCCATCATTACAAGAACTTTGGATTTCCCCCATTTTGAGCAACTACCAACTTGCCATTGAACTGCAGGTAGTTTCCTTTTGTTGTCTGACATTAGTCCTGCAGTTATATGATCTCTGGCCAAATTACTGTCTATTATAATATCCCTGAGACATTCTACTACTAAGTATTAATATGATAATCTTCTGTTTTTTACTAGTGGCATAATTTTATTTTATCATCATTTTGTAATTGTTATTGATACTTGCACCATGATTTTATTGTATGGCTCAAGACATCCCATCAAGGGAGCTTATTGTTAATAGAGAAAAAGGAAAAGAAAATGAGTGTATAATAGAGACTGTCCGAAGACAGTGGGACGTGTAGAAACAATATCCCCTTCCATTCCCCTCCTTTCTTGTACTATTCTTGATGATACCCAGGGGTCATTTCCTGCTGGACCGCAACTAGGCACTTGTCCAGCTTCAGTTTCAGCCCAACGTCCTGGAAACGGCTGAGCACGGCGCGGAGGCGATCAGCTAAGTCAGCGGGCGTGGTGGCGGCGATCATCACATTATCGAAGAATGGTGTGATGCCGGGGATCCCTTTAAGGAGAGAGTCCATCAGTTGCTGGAACAGCCCGGGCGCCACGCTCACTCCGAAGCTCAATCGCTTGACACGGAATGCCCCCTGGTGTGTTACGATCGTTTGTGCCTCCGCAGTTGCCTCATCTACTGGCAACTGCTGATATGCTTGGGCGAGATCTAGTTTGCCGAAGATCTTCGCCCCGCCCAAGGTGGCCAGAACGTGGCTAACTACCGGGACCAGGTATGCGTGGTCCTGTAGCGCCTTGTTCAAGGTACATTTATAGTCCGCGCAGATGCGGACTGCCCCATTAGGTTTGTTCACCACGACTATGGGAGTCTCCCACGCTGCGTGGGAGACGGGTTCCAGGATGCCTTGAGCTACTAGGC
>NW_015177038.1:351025-362697 GCF_001447785.1 Gekko japonicus | reverse complement strand
AAGGGCGGCAGCAGCCCGAGCCCTGCCTTAGTCGCCATTGTGCGCGTCAGAGCGGATGGGAGAGAAGCGGCCTCGGCGGCTGGATCCCTCATCGGATCGCTGCTGCTTCGCGTTCTCTCGGTTCCTCACGATGGCCCGGCTCAGTTGCGGCTGAATCCCACCTTCGTCGGCATTATTGTGCAGTGGGTTGCCGCGTGGACGAACGACAAACAACGACGTAGTGCATAGCACGCTTTATTGGTACACAACAAGGACAGGGGACAAACGGCCGGCAGGCCAACTATATACACAACCAGGGGACACACCCCTGGGTCCCATTGGCGGGGTTGAATCTCCCACCACGGTCCCATTGGTTCCCCCACTGGAGGGACTAGGATCCTAGTCCCTATTGTTGTGCCGGACTGAAGCTCAGGAGTGTGCGCTGGCCTCTGGTGGTGGTCAGCGGACACAACAGCAACGGAGCAGCACTCCAGCAGTAAGGAGCCCGGGGTGGGTTCCCCTGGAGAAGGGGTGGGGAGGCAGGCAGACATGCCCCCCCTTCCCCTGAGCCTCTCTGCTTTTGCGGAGAAACTCGGGGGAAGGGGGGATTTAAATGCCTCTGGGGAAAGGAGAGAAAGGCATTCTAAACAGGCCTGGGTTCCCTGCCCTATTTTCTCCAGGTGTCCTGCAGCCAAGGGACACCTGGAAAAGATCAGACAGGGGACCCAGGCATACTTACTCTTCGTCAGGAGGTGTGGCATATACAAATGAGTTATGCAAATGAGCTTCTGCACCCCCATCTCCAGTAGGTATGGAGATGGAACCAGTGTATTGAAGAAATGTGTAGCTCCACCATTAACACACACACACACACATTATTTGGCAGGAAAAAGAAAGGAATTGCCATAAGAAAAATTGATTGAACAACAAAATGGTATGAAATTTTGGACCTTTCCACATTTGCCTGCCAATCCAGATTTTCTCAGTGTTCAAGGCGATTAAGTCCATGGCAAAACAGCATCCAAAAACCCCAGGGCAACAGCGGGCTGAAACTGGGCTGACCACTGAAGGGAGGTAATGTAATGCAGAATGGGAAGAAAAACTGGATTAAAAAGAAGGTTGAATTCAATTTTAATGAAGAATGGAAGGGGGGAACCTGGATTAAAAAGAATGTTGAATTTGATTTTAGTGCAGAATTGCTTGGAGGACACAACAGTGAACATGGGCCAAAAAGGTGGAAACCTAAAACTTCTGTAATTGCATCTTAATTAAAGTCTTGGTGCAAAATTCCCTTGAGGTGGTGAAAGCTGAGAATTTCTCACTGGAGATTTTAAAAACTGGGTGATGAAAGTGCTGCTCCTGATTTGGATGGAACTAAATGAAAAGGCACTTGTTATATTCTTCTATAAATGGTATCTTAATCAAGATTTTAATGTCGCTTAGAAAATGTAATTTAGAATGTACTTAATTTAGAATGTAAATTAGGATGTAATTTAGAAAATGTCACTGTTAAGATACATGATTTTTCCGAGTCAGTGACTATCTACTGGAGATGGGCCAGTGAAGTGACCAAGTTTGCAGATAACACAAAATTATTTAGGATGGTAAAAAACAAGGCCAACTGTGAAGATCTCCAGGAAGATCTCCATAAATCGGGTGAGTGGGCAACAATGTGGCAGATGAAGTTAGTTGGCAACAGTGTTCCCTCTAAGCTGAGTTAGTGTGAGCTAGCTCACAGTTTTTTAGCCTCTGGCTCACACATTTTCCTCTTAGCTCAGGAAGGATGCCTCCAGAGCAAACTAATCTATGTAGTAGCCAAATTGCTCGCTCACAACTTTAATGCCAGTAGCTCGCAAAGTAGAATTTTTGCTCATGAGACTCCACAGCTTAGAGGGAACATTGGTTGGCAAGTGTAAGGTCGATGCACATTGGAACAAAAATCCTTGTTTCCAGTATATGCTAATGAAGGTCTGAACTTGCTGAGTCTGAGAGGAAAAGATACATGAAAATACATCTATTTTCCTAGTGCCATTTGCTGCAAAATATAAATATTTATGCTGAAATGCTATACTTCGCATTTTGAAAAGTTGAAAGCATTTTAACAGTAGAAATCATGGAAAGTACTAGGATCAATATTCATGGTTGAAGGTGTTTTCTTGACTCCTTCTTACAGACTAAAATATTTAAAATCATAAAATCCAAACTTTTAAACGTCAGACCTCTTGAAATAACAGTATTTATTTATTTATTTTATTTATTTATTAATCAGACTTATACCCCACCCTCCCCTGTAGGGCTCAGGGCAGCTAAGTACATAACAACATAACAGTACATAACAACATAAGAAGAGCCCATGGTAAGGGTGGGACAAAAATTTGATAGATAGTTTTATAGAACGCATACCTTCTTTATAATGTGGTGTTCTGTAATATTACTTGATTTTTCGTACACAAAAAAAATTTGTCTGAAGGACAGGCAGACCAATGGACAAACAAATGTATAGATTTACTTTGAATGGTATATTTTATTCCTATTTTGTTAGATCTTGCAGAAGTATTAAATAGTTTCATATTCATGATAATTAAAACATCTGTTGTTCATTGGATTTAAGGAATACACATTAGAGACAGGTTTAAAACTTGTCTCTAATGCTCAGTTTAGTCATTCATTTTGAAACTTTATAGTCATTTTAATAGCACAATCTTCAAGGCAGAGAATTAAAATAGAATGAAGATACGCTTGAAAGCACCAATAGATCTATTGGGGGGAGACAATAATCAGGGGGGAAAGTATAATTTAATAGGACCATATATAATTAACATTTTGTCAAAAAAGTAAGACTTTAAATAAGCCAGAATCCAAAATCTGGAAAGCTCAAGAGGCAATTGGTTCCATAATTTGGGATCTGTGGCTGAGCAAACTTTCCCCAAGGTGACCACCACCCTGATAGAAGTTGAAACTTCAGGAATTTTACACTAATATGGAAAAGAAGGTGTTCATGTATTTATTTCTTTATTTATTCAATTTATACCCTGCCCTCCCCGCTGAGTATTCTGGACACAGACCGATAAAAAGGCTTTATGGGTAAGTATTACCAATATCGATCATTCCTCTCAGACCCATACATTCAGCTGTTGGGAGTATAACTGTGAGTAAAATCAGGATTCTGCTTCATGCCATATGACTTTGTACAGAGAAACTTTTATATGCTTCTCAGAGCCTTGCAGCACTTTGATCTATGGCCCACATATATTATTTTTATTTGAATTTTCCTTCAGAGTGGTATGTGTATTGTCCTTCCAACTTTATATTCACAACAACCCTGTGAAGTAGATTAGGCTGAGAGGTAGTGATTGGTCCTTTTTCTAAGTTTCTGGTTGTTGTTTTTGTTCATGCAGATAACTTTCCAGCAAAATTTTTGTGGTCTGCAGATAAAACTAGCATCTAATCCAGGGCCTTTTTTTCTGGGGGAATGCGCCAGAACAGAGTTCCGGAACCTCTTCAACAAAATTCTTTTTAAAATGTTTAAAAGTTCATGAGTTTTCAGTATACAGATTGAAAACTCCATTTCCCTCTTGAGAGTTCTGGCACCTCTTTTTTTTAAAAAAAGCCCTGATCTAATCCATCTTTTGATGCTAGTTTATGTATATTATAATGGATCTACTCCCCCCCCATTAATTATCTAGTTTTACAAAAAATGTACAGATTTGGGGTCTGTGTATTGATGATTCTACACTGTAAAATCGTACACTGTTTTGTCAATGATCCTCTCTTTACCTTTAAAGTTCAGAAATGAAAATGTTCACAAAATGGAACCAGATTCATTCATTTCCCTCTGCACTCTCCAGATTTATTAAGCAGCATTTATTATTGTGACAATATTCCCAGGGACTGGGCTACGTATAGTTTTAATTCATTGTTGGATGGAGAATAAAAGGCTTCATAAACATCAACTCTTTCTGTACATTCTCTTTAAATCCTGAATGCCTCCCTCAGAGTCCAGCTGTGGTATTTCCACTTATGTTTCACAACTGGCCTTGCTTAACATGTGATGGTTATGGCAGGAAGGGGAACCCTCAGCCTGCTTAGCTAAACTGACAGACACACAGAAAAAACCCCTCTTAGGTTGTTAACTGGTAGCATAGAGACCTGTAGGTCTATAGCAACTAGAGGGCCAGCTAAGGGCTATCTACCTCCAAATTTTCAGATTTTTTAACAAAATAAATGTGATTCTGTTCCTACTAGTAATAGATTGCCAGCATGGTGTCCTGGTTAAAGTGTCAAAAGAGAATCTAGGAGACTCAGGTTCAAACCTCTATTCTGTCACTGAAGCTCGTGAGCCATTCAATCTTTCTCAGCCTAACTTGCCGTCACAGGGTTACAGTTGCCAACTCTGGGTTAGGAAATGCCTGAAGAGGTCCCAGAGAGCACTACGGTCGGGGTCGCAACATCGTCTTGTGACCCCGGGCCCCAAAGAGGCCAGGCTTGCGGCCACGAGGGCTAAGTCCTTTTCGGTGGTGACTCCTATCTGGTGGAACGAGCTCCCGGAGGAGATCAGGGCCCTGCAGGACCTGTTACAGTTCCGCAGGGCCTGCAAGACAAAGCTCTTCCGCCAGGCTTTTTAATAGGAGCCGCCGCCACCACCACTACCATCAATGAGGGCCAGAACAGCAGCACCGCTGGCTGAGGCTGAGTGGCCAAGGAACATCGGGGGGCCACATCATCCTCCCTTTGCCCCAAGGGCAGGTGCAACAGGGAGAGAGGTGTTTGTCACGCAGGATCCTTGGGCGTCGCCCATTGTATTAAATTGTTTTAAATATTTTACTGTGTTTTTATCGCACTGAGTGCTATATTGTGAATTACGGTGCTGCATTGCACCCTATATTGTAAGCCGCCCTGAGCCCGTGTGCGGGGAGCGCGGGGTATAAATAAAATTAAATTAAAAAATTAAATAAATAAGATCTGGGGTTGAAGCCTGGAGAGGGTGGCGTTTGGAGAAGGCAGGGGGCTCAGCAGGGATGTGATGCCCTAGAGTCCACCCTTCTGCTTTCTCCAAGGCAGGGGCAGATCAACCATTAAGCAGACTAAGCACATGCTTAGGGCACCAGGGCCAAAGTGGGCACCACAAAGCTGGGAAAAGGGTGAAAAGCTTAGTTTGTATAGTATATTGTGTTATCATATGAATAAATTTTTGTATTGCTGCAACCTGCATTGTATATCTGGTCAGACAGGTCAACAACTAAAATGGACTGGGTCAGTGTGGAAAGGAGGGGGGCACCAAGACTGGTCAGTGCTTAGGGCACCAGTGAGCCTTAATCCGCCCCTGCTCCAAGGGAGTAGGATAAAATGGAAGAATGGTGCTGTAACTGCTTTGGAAGCACTATGTCAAGTGCATGAAAACATAAGGGAAAGTGTTCAAGCCGTTTTTCTCCCAAGTCATAGGGTGGGGGCTGCAAGATGGCTGC
The DNA here is from genome assembly GCF_001447785.1 of Gekko japonicus. Lineage (NCBI taxonomy): Eukaryota > Metazoa > Chordata > Lepidosauria > Squamata > Gekkonidae > Gekko > Gekko japonicus. Next base: position 357,253 of record NW_015177038.1, on the reverse strand, counting down.
ATTGAGCCATAGCCTTATCACTAGGTATGCCAGCCTCCAGTTTGGACCTGAGGTTCCCCTGGAATTACAGCTCATCCCCATACTAAACAAACAAGTTCTCCTGGAGAGAAGGGATGCTTCGGAGGGTGGACTCTATGGCATTGTATCCCACGGAGATCCTTCTCCTCCCCAGGCTCCATCCCCAGTTCTCCAGGAATTTCCCAACTTGGATCTGGCAGCCCTACCCCCCCCATCCCCCGCAGGTGGCCAGGGGGACGTGGCAATCCTATTCACTGCTATCTGCCCTACTCAATAACTTTCTCTCCTTTGCCCCTTTTCTTGGCTTTCCCCTTTACTAATTAATTAAAATCCTTTGTATGTCTGACTTTCTCCTGAGCATCTCAGGACCTCAGGTGGTTGCTGTGAGCTGCAGCAAATAAGAGCACTGGGCAGAAATTCTGAGACAAATTAATATTATTTATGAGTTGTCCCTGCTTTCAGAAGCAGGGATTTTCTCCTAAGACCAGGCAGGGCCACGGGAGCAGAAGGCGAAAAAGAGCACCCAGTCTCTTTCAGCCTGCCATCTGTTTTAGTAATTTGTTGTATGCTTCCCAGCAGCAGTGTGCCTGTGTGAAGGAATGGGAACCAAGCTTCTGAGCATGCGCATTAATGAATAACCACTGTCAAGCTCTTATTCTCATTGAGCAGGGGGTTAGATTGGCCCATTCCAACTCTATGGTTCTACAATTCTATATCCTCATATGCAGCATTAAGGCTCAGGTTCAATTGGGCCATTACATGTGGAATATTTGAGCAACACCCATCCAGGTGGTGGATTGCTAGTGGGCTAACATTGCGGGAGTGTGATCTGGCAAGTGTTCCCTCTAAGCTGAGTTAGTGTGAGCTAGCTCACAGTTTTTTTGCCTCCGGCTCACACGTTTTTGTCTTAACTCAGGAAGGATGGCTCCAGAGCAAACTTATATATGTAGTAGCCAAATCGCTCGCTCACAACTTTAATGCCAGTAGCTCACAAAGTAGGATTTTTGCTCACAAGATTCTACAGCTTAGGGGGAGTATTGGATCTGGCCTGCCAGCATCACATTTAAATCAGACCTTGGGCTAATGGGCTGAAAACGGCACCTTTGACACTTTCCCCTCAATGCAGAAACGGAAGTTCCGCATTTTACATAGCCTAGAGACTGAAAGGTTGTAATATGAGGTACTGCTAGGCCCTACCACCTGTCAAAAATGGCAATAAGACATTGGAAATAATCTTGCTGGGGGAGTATAAACAGAGGAGCCTTTTTCTCTGAGTATTATCTTCAGTTGGATGGGAAACTGGTGCATAGATATTAGTGCAATATTATGCACCTTGACTCAGAAGTTAGTCTGATTTTTTCCCATAAGGTTTACTCCCTGGTAAAGTAGGGTTCCTGTCTGCCTGCTTATGGCAGGAGGGCTCCAGGTAACTGGGGCCATTGCTAGCAGATGCTCACCTGATTAGTGGGCAGCGATCCTCCTGGGGAGAAAAATTAAAAAGAAAGCAAGTCCTTAGCTACTTACAGGAAGTTCTGACCAAAGGGTTCCTGGTGATTCTAGAACTACCTGGAGGAGTTATTCTGCCCACTCTGCAACTACCACCATCCTCCTTCTTTCCATGATGTACAAGTTCCATTCCCCCCTCTTTTTTTTTACAAGAGTCTTAAGTCTTGTGATATGAAACTATCACTAGTCTCAGATGGTTGGATTTAAAAAAACCCTAAAACAATGGGGGGGGGAGTTTAAAAGGAGCTGCATGAGGTTTAGTTCCCTGCTGGTACTGACTTGAAAAGGGGATCAGAGAGAAGGCAAATCGCAGCGTCCCCAGTGCAAAAAGAAGAAGAAAAAAGAAAAAAGGATTTCAGTGCTACATGCAAACAAAATAAAGGGGGGGGATCATCAGCACGGAATGAAATTGACATAAGATGGAAAGAGAGAGAGAGACACTGGGATGGGAAGCATAAAGATTTGAAAACATTTTTCCCTTTAATGCTTTAGTGAACAAAGTTTGGGAAGGTGAACACCACATGAACCTTCTGTGAACTGCTGAACTTAAGAATCACTTGAGATCAATCCATTTGGAGGAAGAGTACAATCCACACAGGACAGGCGTTAAAAAACTGCCAAGATAATGACCAGTGTGAAGGATCAAATTAGAGAATCACAAAGAAAAAAACATACAAATTTGCAAAGAAGGGCAGGAAAGTAGTGTTACTATGCAGCTGTGTTCCGTAAAAATACACCCCTCCCCCATTTTTCCCAGTTTAGTGGCACAAGGCTGAAAAAGCTCTCCAGAGCTTCTGCCAGGGGACTCCTCCCCCATACAAATTGGAGTCCTGTGCAAAGCGAGGTGAAGTTGCAGCCAACTTTGCATAGGAGTGAGTGTATGCACACACACAGTTGCCAACAATCACAGCTGCAATGCCAGTATTAGTGGATATTAAATTCTACTTCTCATAGATCATATTAATAATGTGTTTTAATAAAAGTGTGTAATACTATTTAATGACCGATTCCATTGTTTTTAGGTAAAATGCTGTCAAATGATGTGACAAAGGGAGAGAAGAATATAACATCTTGGACAGAATTTGTTCTTGCTGGTCTTCTGTATCATAAGGCACCCACCGTGTTTCTGGGAACGAATCTCCTAATGTTTCTCATTGCTTTGTTTGGGAATAGTCTCCTTCTGATCCTAATTAAAATGGACTCTGGGCTGCAGACACCAATGTACTTTTTCCTCAGCCAGTTAGCTTTCATGGACCTCTGCCAGGTTCTCTCAATTGTTCCCCAAACCATGGTAAATTTCATAACCCAGAAATACAACATTTCACTGTATGCATGTGTCACACAGATTTTCATCACACTGACCTTGGGAGGAGCAGAATGCCTCATCTTGGCTGCCATGTCCTACGACAGGTATGTGGCCATATGCAGGCCTCTGCAGTATCCAGTCCTCATGAGGAGAAGAATATGCTACATCATGTCAGGGGGTGTCTGGTTTTGGTCTTGTGTACAGGCTTTGACATGTTCTCTTTACGTCCTGCCTCTTCCCTACTGCAAGTCCAATGTGATTAAACACAACATGTGCGACTACCCAGCCCTTGTTCAGTTGTCCTGCTCTGACAATTCTGCATTTGAAAAAACAATTTACATTGGCGATTTCCTGGTATTTCTCATCCCGGTCTCAATCATCCTTGCTTCCTACATAGCCATCCTCCTGCAAGTCTTAGGACCTCGCTCCTCTAAGAGAAGCCACAAGGCCTTGGGCACCTGCCTGTCCCACTTGTGCGTGGTGGGGCTCTTCTATGGAGCATCCATGTTGACCTACATGACACCTGTATCCTCCTATTCAGCACTAAGGTCCATGATTAACACTCTGTTCACGACTATTGTGCCTGCCACAATGAACCCTTTCATATACAGTCTGCGAAACCGGGATGTGTCAGCAGCACTGAGAAAACTCTTTGCAAAATATACATTGCATAAGTGATTTGGCTGGGCACAGAAAATAAATGGAGCTGTTTGTGTAATCTATGAGTATGTCGAAGGGCTCAATGCAAGAGAAAGCAATCTACAGTAAAAGAAGCAAAGTTTGCTTAATTTTCATTACCATAACAGGGAACTGCTGTGGATTCAGAGAAATAAGGTACTTTGAGGTGCTTTGGGAGAGTTCCTGAGAACTCAACTGCCAGGGAGACAGGATAGACAGCTGTTGTAAAACATGATGTGAGGTATGTGACATTTAACCCAATTGGAGAGAGTTTTGCGGTATATCCCGGGAGGGTTCCCTAAATCTGGATTGTTGAAAGTTCCTGTCAAAGCAGGCAGGAAGGTCTCAAAGGTGGGATCTTCCTTTGTTCTTTGTTCAAATGCTTTCTCTAAATGCTGGGACCACATGCTGAGACCCAGACTTCTCTGCAAGGGAGCAGTAGGGGGTCTGGGGGTATAAGTGGGGGGAAGCAACAGTGGGAGAGCTTCTAGTGAAATGCCAAACCACTTCAGAGATGGCTCCCTACCAGTGGGGAAAGGCTGTGTGAAATTCCTCAGTGTGTTTCAGTTCCTACTCACATACCTACATCACTTGCATCTGTTTAGCCAAGCATGGATGAGGGTTTTTTAAAAAGATAATTGGAAAGCTCTGCCATTTGTAATTGTTCAAAGGCCACCTTTACCAGTGTTCTCCAAGGTTATGTGGGAGACCAGATTTGTTAACTTGGAGAGGTGGCATAAAAAGAAAGAATGTGCTTTTACATGTGTGCGAACAAGCAACATGCATGTAAGAACACAGAGACCCAGGGTGGTTTTGTGTCAGCGACAGTAATGACAAATGTATCCAGTTTAGTGAATTCACATTATTTCCCATGTCTAATAGTATCATATCCTATATATATAAAAGCCATGCATATTGGCACTTTCTGGTTCTCATTGGCTGTGCTATGTGCTCCATCAGCCATTGGCCCATCAACCACCATTCAAGAGTACCCATGTGCCATTCAGGTCTGCCAGACCAAGGTACTTGCTGGGGAAGCTGAGTGGGTGATTTCAAACCACTCACAGACTGTCTCACAGGGTTGTTGTGCAGGTCAAAAGGGGGAGAGGAGAATGATGTGAAAGACTGTTCTCTTCCAAGGTAGAGGATGCAGGGAGAGGGAGGAGATGGAAAGCTGAAGTCAGAGGGGCTGATAAAGGTAGGTGGATGGTTGGTTGGGAAGGAGATAGAGTTCCCACCTCTAGGTTGGGAAATTCTTGGAGATGTGAGGAGTGGAGCCTGGAGGGGGTGGGGTTTGAGGAGAGCTGGGACCTCAGACAGGCACAATGCCATAGACTCCACCCTCCAAACCAGCCATTTTCCCCTGGGGAACCATTGTTGCCAATACCCAGGTGAAGGCTGGAGACCACTCAGAATTAAAACTGCTCTTCAGATGGCAGAGATTGGTTCCTCTGGAGAAAACCTGCTGAGGTTGCCACAGCAAATTGACGCTGAGTGCCCAAGGCTGGGGCACCAGCCCAGAGCCTCTTTCTAGAACTTGTTGTATTTATTTCCACAACAGGCCTTATTTCTAGTGATGTTATAAGTGGCCTTAAACAAAATTCTAGAGGGAGAGCCATGTTAATTTGCTGCAGCATAAGAAAACAAGACTCCAGTGGCACCTTGAAGATCAACCAAACATAATCCAGCAAAAGATTTCAGGAGTCAGGGCTCACTTCATCAGATACTGAAATAAATTTCAAATCAAATTTATTATTATGGTTCATGACCAGCCCAAGATCAGTTACAGCAATGTACATGAATCTTATGAGTTTTAGGAAATTCACAATATTTAAAATTCCTGAATGGCCTATGCATTGTTAAAATCACAGAACAGATTGAACAAAAAATCTACATTTTATGATTCAGCTACATTCTGTATTTATTCCCTGCGAATTCTGCATGATGCTGCAAGAAATCTGGCACAGGAGAGTGTGAGTTGAGGATTTCTGTCTGAAAGGAACTTCCTCATAATTTCAGATTCAGAGCAGGCAGAAAACCTCCCAAGCAAGGGTACAATAATCTTCGTGCGGATTTCCTGGTAGAAATGGCAGTGAAGCAAAATATGCTCATTTGTCTTGACCTTCCCTGCTCCACACGGGCAAACCCTCTCTGCTAATGGGATCTTCCTATAACGTCCCTCCACTACCACAGAGGGGAGGATATTCCATCTAGCCATAGAGTAAGCCCTGCGGTGGTACAGGATCTCTAACAGCGATAAGTAGGCCGCCGGAATTACAACATAGCTAGTGTTCTTTGATGCCAGGAAATTTGAAACTCTGCTGATGTCTCCCTGCCTTTCAGTGTCCAATATCCTTTACTTGACCAGGGCTTTTGCTTGATCTAAGGCCATTTTAAAGAGAAACTCTGGGGAGAGGCCTAGCATATTCAATTTGTGACAGACTGCCTTTAACCAAGTGGATCGAAAGCTATCCCAAAGAATTAACAATGTAAGGTCTTGGGAGGAATGGTTTAGCTTAAGCCATAGATTAATAGATGCGAGGCTTACCCTAGCCTCTAATCTAATTATACCAGAATCTAGGCTCAGGCTTGCATTTAATACACATCTGGGGAATCGAAATACTGCTCTGTTATGTAGTGGGTTGCCGCATGGATAAATGACCGACGATGACGTGGTGCATGCACGCTTTATTTGGTACACAACAAGAACAAGGACAAAT
>NW_015177038.1:347992-348196 GCF_001447785.1 Gekko japonicus | reverse complement strand
AACTCGCGGCAAATCTCTTTGAAGTCCTGGGTCGTGCACGCCTGTACTCCTTCTACAGTGGGAACCAAAGCAGCTGACATCATTCTCCTCTCCCCCGTATGATCTGCACAACAACCCTGTGAGGTATGTTAAGGTTGAAAGTGTGTGAATGGTCCATAATCCCCCAGGCAGCTTTTAAAACATGAACCTGGGACCTGCACACCA
>NW_015177038.1:334085-347958 GCF_001447785.1 Gekko japonicus | reverse complement strand
AAAAGACCTTGAAACGCTGGGCAGGACTGCACAAAGCAGCCAGTCAACCCAGCCAGCGTCTTCTGACCCGGGCTTTGCCTTCTGATTGGTGGCGATATATGCTGAGGAGCAGTTCCATCAGCCATACACTAAGGGAGGGCATTTTAGAATTAGAACTTTGGCACCCACTACTCAAATATAATAAGGGAGAGATGTGTTTCATGTGTTAACTAGGAACGAAGCCCATTGTGAAAGCGAGACAACGTTCCCTAGATAGATGCTGGGCCTGTCTTTCCCCCGGCGCCCCGCTCTCTTTCCAGCCCCCAGACCCCATGAGTGGCGGGGGATGGGAAAGGGGTGGCAGCCGTTCCCTGGGCAGGCTCAGACAGGCCCCCCTCCCGGTTTCAGCTCCCTGCCAAGAGCCTGTTGTTGAGGGGCGATGGGCTGGGCTGGCAGTGTTCCCCTCCCCTGGCAAGTTGAGCAGCTCATGGTCCCCCCCCCCTCAGGCCCCCAACCCTTTATCCTCCACTTTGTCCACTCAGGGACCTGACAGCATCCCCCCCACTGTCTCCCCCCAGGCCCCTGAGTGTCTCCCCTCCCATCAGTGGTGCCTGCCTGTCCCGGCGCGTTCATCCTGTCATCTGTGTCCTGGGCTGGAGTGTGCTGTGTCCAGGGCGGGTGTGGCACTGGCCACCGCCCTCCCTCACAGCTGCCCATCGGCCCTCCCTATGGGCCTTCACCTCAGAGGCAGCCTCCTGCTGCTGGTTTTGTGGCTGGGCAGAGTGGAGGCGGCGAGCGCGGTGGAGGGAGGGAGTTGCAAGCAGGCTGTGGACAGAGGCTGCCGAGGGAGAAGGTGGCGTTGGCAGTGCAGGCCAGTGAGGCTTGGGCTGGTGTGGGAGGGAGCAACCAGGGCACGGCGAGGCCAGGCAGGCCCATCCTCCTGCCTCCGTGCCAGAACAGCCGCTGGATCATCCATGCGGGCTGCCTCTGTGATGGAGAGTGAGGCCGAGATGGCAGGCATCGCCTCTGTGGGCGGGACCACACCGAGGCAGGAACGCAGCCAGTGAAGACAGACACCCTGTGAGTGGCACGCCAGGGCGTCAACCTATTCCAGAGCATGTCGATTGTTCTGGAGAGTGCCACCTCCAAAACGCTTTTATAATTTAGGGAGATTGTCAAGATAGCTAGGCTTTCTTGTGGGTGAACAGGAGACTTGAGCACACATGAGCCAACTTAAGTTTTAAAAGAAAGTATTTATTTAAAACAATGGTCAAAAGAGAGAAATACAAAATCCAGCAACAAAACACTTCAGAGAGTACAACAAAATAATAAACACTAACTCAAACTACCTGTGTTCTATAGCGCAGCTTTCAGGAAGCATAGGCCATAAGTCACAACGAGGAATGTGGCTTCACATCGAGGTCTGCAAACACGAACCACATACAGGAGTTCCCAGAATCTCCTAGGCCAAATTTCCCCTCAGATAAGGTGCCAAAATATACTCTTTTTCCCTTTCAAATATCAGCTGCCCCCACTTTACGGTCAAAACAGTTTTTCGAAATAGAGTTAATTGATAGGTCTGCCTGTCCTTAGAATCCGCACCTTAACAATAAGAAACTTAAAACAGCTGCACTAGGAAGAAGGCTAACATACTGTTGCATCACTTAACCCTTTATAGGCACTTTTGCTTCACAGAGATGTTTTATTTTATTGTTTTATGTTTTAATGTGTTTTAAATTTTATTGTATCTATAGAAATGTTGTTACCCGCCCTGAGCCCATATACTGGATGAGCAGGATATAAATACGAATAAATAAATAAATATTTAGTAAAATCTCTAAACCATACTTTATCATTTTAATACTTCCTTCTTTCATCCACTTTCATACTACCACACTTGAATTCAATTAAACATTATTTTATAAGAAAATAGAGCAGTAAAATATAACAAGATCTGTTTTGATTGGCATTTCCTTTCCTTTCTGACCCCGCTTTCCTGGCCTATGTTTTAACTATTGCTTTTGTGTTTTTGTATATGCATTGTAGTGTTCATTTTCTTTTAATGATGGATTTTTGTTGTGTTTTAAGATGTGGTTTTATTAGGCCTGTTTTTAATCGGCTAGCTGCCTTGGTGTCAGTTTCTTCTTTAAAGGAGCACACACAGAGCACAGTTCATAGCATATTGAGAGCAAAATCCCAGAATATCCATTTAGCCCCCTTTCATGGAAACTAAAAAACAACAACACATGAGTAGAATCTAGTGGAAGGTAATCTTTTGATTCAATACTAAGAAATTACTCTGGCAATAAACCCCCCCAATATAATTATCTAAACTTTATTTTACTGAATTGTTGAGTGGTTTTATTCAGGAGCTGCGGTGGCTCAAGTGGTTAAGACACTGAACTGCAGGCTGTGGAAGGTCAGTAGTTCAGCAGTTCGAGACCTGGGTGCCGCATGATGGAGTGAGCTCTCATCTCTAGTTCCAGCTCCTGCCAACCTAGCAGTTCGAAAGCAAGAAATTGCAAGTAGATAAATAGGTACCACTTCGGTGGGAAGGTAACAGCGTTCCGTGCGCCTTGGCGTTTAGTCATGCCGGCCACATGACCACAGAAACGTCTTTGGACAGCGCTGGCTCTTCGGCTTTGAAACGGAGATGAGCACCGCAACCCTAGAGTCGGATTCGACTGGCTTTCGAGCAAGGGAACCTTTACCTTTACCTTTATTCAGGAGAGCTCTTGTTCGATATATATATATTGTTACCAGAGAGGACCATAGTTGAAGTATTCAGGGAAGTTGATCAGGATTCTGATGGCCATTGTTATGTTCTGAGTTATTTCAAAGCTGTTTAGTTATGGTTTGTGCTAAGGTATCCTAGCTTCCTCTGTTGTGATTGGCTGAGTAATAAAGACCTTCTAGTGGTCCTAACGCCATACAGAATATCCTATGAACTATGGACAAAATAATTTGTTGACACTTCCATTTACCTGAAGTGCATTTTCTGAGGAAAACAACACAATACTTCTACACGTAACATATTCTAACATCTACAAAACATTTTTCTTCCCAAAGACTTTTTAAGTCATCCACGAAACTGCTCAAAAGCTATCTTTTGAAACCTTCCTGTTGTGATTCTCCATAAAATTACAGTTTCTTATGCATTCAAATTAACCCACTTCATAGACTTCAATATGTATATTTCTGTTTTCCCAATAAATTATTTTAGTGGACAAAAAGAAAAAAACATATATAAAACCAAAAGCTGCATAAAAATGGCATATTCATACATCCCTTGAAAAAATATTTGTCTGAAAGTTTTCATGCTAGCATTAGCTAGTTTTTCTGAGATATTATTTATGGGGTGTTCTTTCTGAATAGTTTCTTCAGTGCTGTTAACACATCCCGATTTCTCAAGCTATAGAGAAGGGGGTTCAGTGCCGGAGTAATAATAGAACAAAACAATGAAACCATATCGTCTTGGTATGGAGTTTGGTAGGATCTGGGCCTCAAGTACTTGAACATGGCTGCCCCATAGAAGAGTCCCACCACACTCAAGTGAGACAGGCAAGTGCCAAGTGCTTTGTGAGTCCTTTCGGCTGAATGTACCCTCAGGACTGTTGCAAGAATGCACATGTAGGAGAACAAGATGAAAGATGATGGGATGATAAGCAAGGTAATGCCACTAAAGATCAGAGTCTTTTCAAAGTGAGAAGTATCAGAACAAGACAGCTTCAGCATTGAAGGGAGGTCGCAGAAGATATGGTGGATCACATTTGACCCACAGTAGTACAGTGGCAGCACATAAATGCTGGGGACTAAGGCATCCAGAAATGCACCAAACCAAACAACCGCAGACAGGACAACACGGATATTCCTCCTCATGAGAACTGGATATTGCAAAGGCTTGCATATTGCCACATACCTGTCATACGACATCACAGCAAGGAGGAGGCATTCTGCCTCGCCCATCACCAGGGTGAAAAATATCTGGGCTGAACATCCATTCAAAGAAATAACGTTCTTCTTCATTAAAAAATCTATAGTCATTTTGGGGCCAACGGAGAGGATTTGGCAGATATCCATGAAAGACAATTGACCAAGAAAAAAATACATTGGAGATTGGAGGCCAGAGTCCACTTGGATCAAATAGAGAAGGAGGCTGTTTTCAGAGAGCACCATAAGGAAGAGAAAGATCATCAAGGTCACAGTAACAGCGGAAGATTTTGTCTGGCTCAAAAATCCCACGATAATAAATTCTGTCCATGAGGATGAATTGTTCTTTTCCAATTCTGCTTCATCTGGCTTATTTAGATCTTATGAGAGAATGACAAAAATGGAGGGGAAATGCTTTATTTAATGTAAATATCACTATATAATTTTGTTTAATTCAGATGTCTGACTAGATACCTTTTGGGGGAAAGTACTGCTAAAATCTTCACACATTTACAAGACAGGAACAAGTGTTTGCATGAGAATCTAACAATATACCCATTTGACAATATTCCATTATTTTGTGATATGTTTGTTTGCTTCAGAAGTGCTTCAAAGATCACTAAAATGTTATTCTAAATATATATATATTTGTTTTATGAAAGCTTTAACTATTCTTACCAAACCTTAACCAATTGGTTTTGTGTTTCTAAACACTGAATCAATATTCCTATCAACCTTCTTTATTTAGGATTATCTCAGGTTCCCATCAAGGTCAGCCATTTACATCTTATCCAGGATTGCCACCAAATTCCATCTACATCACAAATTAGGGAGTGTTTTGTTTTTAAACAGTGGAAGAATTTCCTGAAATTAGTGGGAATTTGTTTTGGGAACAGATCCTCGTGTGCACCTCTGTACTTTCTGGGCTGTGGTAAAAGGAATAACCAAACCTTTCGTGAGATTAAAAAGGCGCCATTGTATCATGAATTGCCCACTTTACCTATTATCATCTGTTGTCAAACATCACTGTGAGAAAGTGTGCTGCAATGATTAGATATTAGTGGTAGCATTTACTCCTTATATATGGAAATAATCTGGGGATGCCCTGCTTTGCGTAGTTGGTATGGGAAGATCTGTTTGTGATGTCAGGTTTTATTCATTTTATTTTATTGGTCTTGAAGGTGCCGCTGGACTCATTATGCTGCTTCAGACCAAGAAGAAGAAGATTGGATTTATACCCCACCCTTCACTACCCAAAGGTGTCTCAGAGTGGCTTACAAACTCTTTTCCCTCCTCACAACAGACACCCTGTGAGGTAGGTGGGGCTGAGGGAGCTCTTGACAGAAACTGCTCTTTTTCAAGGACAGCTCGTATCAGAAACTGCCGCTTGCCCAAGGTCATCCAGCCAGGTGCAAGTGGAGGAGTGGGGAATCAAACCCGGTTCTCCCAGATTTAGAGTCCATGCACTTAACCACTACACCAACCCGGCTACCTCCCCCCCAACTCTTTCTTAGCTGCAACCCTCAAACTCTGGTCTGGAATAGGTTTGCTAAGCTTTGCACTGCACCAATACTGGCTGGTAAGATATAAAGTAAATATTTGGAAGTGATATCTTAATTGAGATATGGTGTTCTTGAATGAAAAACATCTAATTTTTCTCACCCACTGGAAAATTCCTATTAACTTCTTCGTGAAATACAAAAAGATGATTAACTATTTTAAAAAAGAACTCTGAATATATGTAAACAGTCTAATAAAGGACATAGCTAATTCTCTCATATGGTGCAAAGGGAAGAAGCAGATATTACTCTTTTAATTGTCTAGTACACTTGACCTTTATAGAAATAAAAGCTGCACTGTCATCTTTTAGCCACATAATGGTCCTCCATTATGCTGATTGGAGTTATTTACTTCAAGTAACAATCATTCAGAAATACATTCTATTGTCCCAGGATTAGTCAAGGAATCAAATAATGCATTGTCATGTAGCTATCATAACAGTTTTATCTCATTTTGATAAGAAGGCGGCAAATAAATTTTGAAACAGACTTCAAAAATCTTTATATTTCATTTCATGTCATCCAAATAAGAAAGGAAGAGTATAAATAATGTAAATAAATAACGACTAGAGGGAGAAAAATGTGATTCTGGGGTTACGTTTCCAGGACAAATATGTACCTGTATCATTATGGATCTCGAGTGAATCCTGACTGTGAATAGCCGACATCACAAGTTAGCCCCCTGTTTTTAGGTGTTGGCTTTCCAATCTGCCTGTTCAGATTTGTTTTGTAAGGCATATCAAATGCTTTAATTTATTCTCCCAGGGTTTGAAGGTAGTTAAAAAATATCAAACTCTGCTTGCATCAGCCAACAGCAAGTTTCTTGCCTTCAGGGAATAGAGCTAACTTTTAAAAATGAAATAACTTACTGTAGAAAGTTGGTGCTCCTATTATAGCCCTTGTTGGCCCTTTCTGCACTTGAATCTCATCCCTGGTTTTATCAGAGTTCAACTTGCGACACAATACCTTGCATTTATCCCTGGTTATAACAGCATCCGTTGATCACGGGACAAGTGTGGGGCGAAACTGGGGTGACCTCAGTGTAATGTGGAAACAAAAAATACCTCGAGATAATTACAGGGGAGAACTCGCGTGTAGTGTAGAATGCAAGTTCGTGGACAGGGTTGAATCAGGATTTAAGGTTTAGTGCGGAAAGGACCGTTGTCTATCTGTGGAATGCAGAGATGACCTGGGCTTTGCACCCAATCTCTCCTGAATACCTTCTTCCTACTGGGATATTTGGTTAATATAGCACAGTTTTGCCCAGTCGTAGAAGCGTGATACTGAGAGCAGTAAATAAATCTCTTAGAGCAGTATATTGCAAAAAAGGTAAACTTACATTTATTCGAGTAGATTCAGTTCACGTTCAGGTTGCAGTCAAAAGAAGAGAAAGGAAACCTAACCTAAAGAGTATTTTCCCCATCACAAATGGCCAGCTTGTCCAGCATCACGTGTGTGGGAGTATGGGGGCATTATCTCTACAGTCCAGGCATGCACAGATGTGTGTCTCTATGGAAGACTATGGGCAGAGAGTGAGAGGACAGAGGGGAAGGATCAGCTCCCAGGTTAAGACAAAGAGAGGGATCCCATTGAAGGAGATAGCATCTATACACACCTAGAGTGATGTAGCACCTCCCCCCCCAATGCCCAGGCATGCTCACTTCAACACTTCCATCTTGTGGAGTCCAGAATGCCCCTTGGTTTAATAAGGATCTTGGAATGATGACAGGGCAAGGCAGACATGCTGAAAGTGGAGGAAAACCTGAAGCACATGTGACCCTGCGCAGATGAGAGCACTTTATTGTGCCCACTCTGTGGCAGTGATGGTGACAGTGAACGCGCTCTCCATCACTGTCGTGTCTGCAATGCCATCCAGTGGAGCTTTTCTGAGTTATGAAGGGGCAGTTATCCCAGGCCCCTGAAGATGCTGACCAAAAACAACCCCAAACAGGTCCACTGTGAATCTTTTGCAATGTATTTGCCCTGGGAGAGTGACAAGGGTGTGCAATCCCCATTGATTCTCCTTTTCTTACCACCAACCACAGTATCCTTCTAGAGAGCCTGGCTGAGCTGGGAGTGGGAGGCATGTGTTACAGTGGCTTCACTCTTACTTGGCTGACCAGTTCCAGAAGGTGGTACTGGGGGACTGCTTATCCCCCATGCTATTGTTAACATCTGCATGAAATCACTGGCCCAATCTGCATCTAGCATTTGTTCTGCTGTTTTACCAAACCCACGCTGGAACAGAAATTCCCCTCTACATTGCATGTCACTTTCACCTTGATTGAGTGTTGGATTTTATGGCAGTGTCCAGACTGCATGCCACTTTCACTTCCTTTGATCTCTTCGTTTTATGGTAGCTGTCTGCATGGGTTTATGGCTGTTTTATGGCTATTCAGGGGTGAATGTGTTTTGAGCTGCATCTTTTTCTGTTCCAGATTCACCCAATGAATCATTTAATTTATCATAAACCAAGGATGTGATACATTTTCTCGGATATCAGCAATCAAATGTATGTTTCCTGAATACTTTTTTTCACTGCGTCTAGAACATCTTGATTCCTCAGGCTGTAGATGAGCGGGTTTAGCACAGGAGTGACAGTGGTACAAAACAGCAAGGCATATCATCTTGGAATGGCATTCAGTAACACATGGGTCTCAGATATTTGAACATGGCTGCCCCATAGGAGAGTCTTACCACTAATAAGTGTGAAAAGCAACTGCCAAGCACTTTGTGGGTCTTTCCAGTTGACTGTAACAAGAATATAAGTGTATGAGACCAGCATGGTGGACAAAGGGGGTAGAAGCAACTCAGTGCTGATAAACAATGACACTTGTTGAAAGGCAGATGAATTTAAACATAACAACCTCAGCACTGAGGACAACTCACAAAAGATATGTTGACTCACATTTGAACCACAGTAGGGCTGCAGCAGCACATAAACATCAGGCACCAAGGCATTCAAAGATGCACCGCACCAAATGGCCACTGCCAAAGACAGGTAGATATTCTTCCTCATGAGGATGGGATATTGCAGAGGCTTGCTTATGGCCACATATCTATCATAAGACATTACACTGGGAAGAAAGAATTCTGCAGCAGCCAATGATAATACGAAAAACAGTTGAACATCCTGTTCGGGTAATGACGTTCCTTTTCATTAAAAAGAATCCTATTGGATAAGGCAGAGAAGAAGACAGTTTTCAGAAAGCCCCATAAGGAACATAAAGAACAATATACTGAAAACAGCAGCAGGGGCCTTTGTCTGCTTTAGAAACCTAAAGAGAATAAATTCTGTCCATGAGGTTGCATTGTTCCTTTCCATTTCTTCCTCAGCCTGTTTGACTGGATCTTATAAGAGACTGAGAGAAATGGAGGGGAAAGAAATGGTGGCAAAATCCTGTGGGTTTTACAAGAGTGGAACAATAGTTCACATGAGAACCCAGTCAGATGCCCAGGTGTGTAACACTCTACCATTATTTTGTTGACTATTGTTTGATTAAATTAATGAATTCAAAAGATTCTTTTGAATTAAACAATTAGAAGCTGATTAATGTGAACATTAATATTTTTTATCAAATCTTAATCAAATGGCTTTGTTTTTCCAGACAATGAATCAATATTAACATAAGAAAATAAGAGAAGCCATGTTGGATCAGGCCAATGGCCCATCCAGTCCAACACTCTGTGTCACACAGTGACAAAAAAAAAACAGGTGCTTTCAGGAGGTCCACCAGCAGGGCCAGAACTCCAGAAGCCCTCCAACTCTTGCCTCCCAAGCACTAAGAATACAGAGCATCACTGCCCCAGACAGAGTATTCCCTCTATACCTTGTGGCTAATAGGCACTGATGGACCTCTGCTCCATATGTTTATTTGGTAAGTCATGAAATTACTGTCCTTAGAAGGCAAAAATAAGACTGTCAAATTTTTAGAACCTTAAAACTAGAGATGCCATGAATTTCACAGCAAGCATGTTCAGTAACCAAACATACTATGTTCAACACTCATAAGTACACTGTGAGCCAATTCTGGATAAATTTGACCGCCACTGAGCAACTTGAGCAAATGTGGAACATGTCAGAAGCCAGCTCTCAGCAATCAGCTGGGAGCCTGTTTCTTGTCCCAGGCCCCCCCCCCCCAAGTGTTACTGTCCCATCTTTTCTTGGAAACAGTGAAGTAGGATGGAGCAATTAGAAGTTGTCTCCCAATTGATCACAGAGATCAGGTGGGAGCTGGCTTCTGATTTCCTACCCCCAAAACCTTTGCTGTCTACCAACCTTACTGAGATGCAGCTGCCTCCCAACTGAGCAAGGATTAGCTGGGAGTCAGCTTTTTGATCCCCTTCAGAAATATCACTGCATCCCAAGAAGCAAGAAGTCTGAGGTGGGGAAGCAATTGCTGCTCTTCTCCCCTTTCCAGGTTTCTTTGCTGTGTCCTTGGTGCCTTCCAGCCTTGCAAGATGAAGTGAAAGAGAACAGAAGTGAATTCTCAGCTGATCAACTGAGCAGCTGACAGTTCATTTCTGTTCTCTCCCACCCCCACAAAAAACTTGTTCCTGAATCCCTGCAGTGCCGGTCTGCTGAAAGAAGTGTACAGTTCGTGGCAAAGAACAACATGTTGTTGAGGCCAGCCCAAGGGGCATCCCCTGAGAACCCCCACCAATGCCAGTGGAACAGGAGGGGAGCAGAGGGTCAGAGGCAATGCCAGGGTAGGGATTACTGATGACATGTCTATGAGCATGCCTTCAATACACACATGTCGAGAGAGAGAGCCACCAGCTAGTCAAGCAGCTCAGATGGTAGCCACCATCCAAGCTGCTGTGAGACAGTCTAGGCATTGCTGACTTTGGGTCACAGCATTCCTCCACTTATGCCTGATCTCCAGCCACTCACTCTCAATGGCTGCCCGCATAGATGAGTGATGGGGTGCAGGCTCCTCACCAAGGGCAGGGCAGTGATTCACAGTTCCTTCCCCCCATGGAGACCACACCGATCACAGCACCAAGGGTAAGCTCAGGGCACAGCACCACCCCACCAGCCTCCCCCTTTCCTCATGCCCCCGACCTCCGCCCCAAGGGCATGGAGTCTGCAGCACTGTGATTACTCATCCACACACAGTTGTCCCAGGGAGTTACCAATACTCAAGGTCCAGAGGACAACTGACAGCCTCAAAAGGGTTCTACGATGCTCCGTGACACTGGCAGAGAAGGTCAGAGCAATGGAGCCTTTGGAGGCAATGGAGAGCAACACACCAGTGCAGGCATGCCCATGCCAAGTGTGTCCCCACAGCCATGCCCTGTGGCCAGAGCCACTTCACCCTTGCCCACCCTTGCCACCGCCACATTTGGGGTGACTGCCCCATCGTGGGCCTTGATATCTGTTGGACTCACAATGATGGACTTGGTGGCTGGGTGATGGCCTGCATCTCCAGTTAAAGGATCTGGCAGTATGTGATGGGAAAGACCTCAGATCCTGGAAAGCTGATGCCAGTCTGAGTAGACAATACTGACTTTGATGGACCAAGGTTCTGATTCAGTATAAGGCTGCTTCATGTGTTCATGTGCTGAGGGTCACTTGGAGTAGTGGATGGCCCCCTAACATCCCCATCCTCTGGATCCACAACCAGATCTGCAATACTCAAGCTGCCATGCAGACCAGCCTCTTGGGTGGCCCTGGTACCTGATGGCCCAGCACATTGCCCTCTGCTGAGTAAATGACCTGCAGGAGGGTGGCCATGTGTGAGCTGGCAGCAGGGGGAGGCACCTTTAAGCAGTGGAAAGCTAGTCACAGGCCCCGGTCACACGGGCCGGATATCGCGGGGGGGAGGTGTGGCCGTTTGCCCCGCAGCGAAATAACGCGCGACTGCGCGATCAGGCGTCCCCCCGCGGTCTCGTCGCGGTCCCGTGGTTAGAGGGGAGGTGCCGATCACACGACGCACCAAAGAAGTGGCGCGGCACGGCAAATGGGGTTGTGTTTGGTTTTTTTAAACCTGAAGTATGTGCATGGCCTGTTGGGTGCTTGTGTGCATCCCTGCAGACTTCGGGGGGGGGAAACCTTTTCGCAATGGTGCATGGGCGGGTGCTGGATACCACCGGAAACGCGATCAGACGCCCGCCCTTGTCCCGCGGTTTCCGGAAACTAGTACCTCTGAGGTACCTCGCGCATCTTCGGAGGGAAGCCTCGGGTTCGCCACGGGACCTCTACGCTTCCCAGATGTGGCAATGAGATTGTGCCCGGAAAATCCGCCTATCTTCCGTCACAGTAGCGTGGCTACTGCTCCGTGTGACTGCAGCCACAGTGAGGTTGATAGAACGGAACACAGGCTATGGCAAATAAAATGCAAGTCTGTGGTCAGGCAGGCAAAAAGGGAATATGAGGAGCATATAGCAAAAAACGTAAAAACCAACAATAAAACTTTCTTCAAATACATTAGGAGCAGGAAACCAGCCAGGGAGGCAGTGGGGCCACTGGATGACCAAGGGGTAAAAGGAGTACTGAAGGATGATAGGGAAATGGCTGAGAAGCTAAATGCATTTTTTGCCTCCGTCTTCACTGTGGAAGAGATGAGAAGTGCTTGCCCAGTCCAGAACCGCTGAGTTCGGGAGGGGTGTTGAAAGACCTGAGTCAGATTGAGGTGACGAGAGAGGAGGTCCTAAAACTGATAGACAACTTAAAAACTGATAAATCACCAGGCCCAGATGGCATACATCCGAGAGTTCTGAAAGAACTCAAATGTGAACTTGTGGATCTCCTGACAAAAATATGTAATCTCTCCTTAAAATCAGCCTCCATTCCTGAGAACCGGAAGGTAGCAAATGTCACTTCCATCTTTAAAAAGGGTTCCAGAGGAGATCCGGGAAATTACAGGCCAGTCAGTCTGACGTCGATACCGGGTAAATTGGTGGAAACCATTATTAAGGAAAGAATTAGTAGGCACATAGATGAACAAAACCTATTGAGGCAGACTCAACATGGGTTCTGTAAGGGAAGATCTTGTCTCACTAACCTGTTAATGTTCTTTGAGGGGGTGAACAAACATGTGGACAAGGGGGATCCAATAGATATTGTTTACCTTGACTTCCAGAAAGCTTTTGATAAAGTTCCTCATCAAAGGCTCCTAAGTAAGCTCAAAAATCATGGGATAAAAGGACAAGTCCTTTTATGGATCAAAAACTGGCTAATTAATAGAAAACAGAGAGTGAGTATAAATGGGCAGTTCTCCCAGTGGAGGGGTGTAAGCAGTGGGGTACCACAGGGATCAGTACTTGGTCCACTGCTTTTTAACTTGTTCATTAATGATTTGGAGTTGGGAGTAAGCAGTGAAGTGGCTAAATTTGCGGATGATACGAAGTTGTTCAGGGTGGTGAAAACCAGTGAGGATTGTGAGGCACTCCAAAGGGATCTGTCAAAGATGGGCGAGTGGGCGTCAACATGGCAAATGGGGTTCAATGTGGCCAAGTGCAAGGTGATGCACATTGGAGCCAAAAATCCTAACTATAAATACACGTTGATGGGGTCTGAACTGGCAGAGACAGATCAAGAGAGAGATCTTGGAGTTGTAGTAGATAACTCACTGAAAATGTCGAGACAGTGTGTGACTGCAATAAAGAAGGCCAATGCTATGCTGGGGATTATTAGGAAGGGTATTGTAAACAGATCAGCCAATATCATAATGCCGCTATATAAATCAATGGTGCGACCTCATCTGGAATACTGTGTGCAATTCTGGTCACCACACCTTAAAAAGGATATTATAGCTTTGGAAAAAGTGCAGAAAAGAGCAACTCGAATGATAAAAGGGTTGGAACACTTTCCCTATGAGGAAAGGTTAAAGCGCTTAGGGCTCTTTAGCTTGGAGAAACGACGACTGAGGGGTGACATGATTGAGGTTTATAAGATTATGCATGGGAAAGAGCAGGTAGAGAAAGAGGTACTTTTCTCCCTTTCTCACAATACAAGAACCCGTGGGCACTCCATGAAATTGCTGAGCGGTCGGGTTAGAACGGATAAAAGGAAGTACTTCTTCACCCAAAGAGTGATTAACACTTGGAATTCACTGCCACAGGAAGTGGTGGCAGCTACAAGCATGGACGGCTTCAAAAGGGAATTAGATAAGCATATGGAGCAGAGGTCCATCAGTGGCTATTAGCCACAAGGTATAGATAGGGACTCTGGGGCAAGTGATGCTCTGTCATCTTGGTGCTTGGGGGGGGGTCAACAGTGGGAGGGCTTCTAATGTCCTGGCCCCACTGGTGGACCTCCTGATGGCACTGGTATTTCTGGCCACTGTGGGATACAGAGTGTTGGACTGGATGGGCCTTTGGCCTGATCCAACATTGGCATCTCTTATGTTCTTATGTTCTTATGTTCTCTAATCTGGGAGAACCAGGTTTGATTCCCCACT
>NW_015177038.1:314407-333854 GCF_001447785.1 Gekko japonicus | reverse complement strand
TGCCATGCTCCAGAAGGCATGGCAGTGAGCAGTTGCAGAGCAACTCTGGTGGTGGCAAGGGCCACATTAGCACACTCCACCACCAGTCCATACAGCAGCGTCTTCCTCCACCTCTGTGCAAATTGAGGTTTATAATGTCTGCTGGGTGCCATCATTGGCTGGAGGGGAGGGAATAAGATGGAGGCCAGTGGGCGCAACGCTCATTGACCTCCTGTCCTCTTCAGGGCACTGGGAACATGGTGGCCGGGGGAGGGGCATATTTCCTGGGCTCCATGGACGGCTATGGTTGCACCTGAAGTTTTGCAGGTATAACTATGCACCACTGCCAAGGGGTGTTCCTGATCTGGGATGGCTTAAGGATCAGACTAATGCCATGCCCCAGGCTGCTGCTCTGGCTAGGCACCACAGAGGTACGATGCTAGTCCTTGGCACCCTTGGTACTGGGCAGCAGCACCAGTCCAGTCTGCAGGTGTATTGCCAGATTCTGCCAGTGTATCCCTTGGGTATGCCAGCATAGTGGCGCTGGTTGGCTACCTGTGTGCTCCCCCCCCTCCCCCATTGCACTGTAAAAGTGAGTGTGAGGGCGAAATTCTTCAGGGATACTTTCTATTTCTGTCAACAACTCATTAATTAAAGTCTTGAGACCAAGTGTTTTAAAGACAACAACTCTCTAAAATATTATAACAGAAAAAGGAGATTTTAATCTGCCTGAGGGACACAAAGAAACCGCACGGAAGTCAAGATAACTTTCTCCTCAGGTGCTTTCACTATAGTGGCTATAGAACCACAGCATACAAGTTTTTAAAGAGCTGGGCTTTTCCCCAAACAGGGACTTCAAGTGTTAGCAACTGATCTCAAATCATTTCATTCAGCACTGAGGTCCCAATATTTCAAAGAATGAACACATTTCTGGTACAGATAATTGAAGTTAGATAGAAGGATTTCCCTCAGACTTGGTACGGCTGCTTGTCAGGGAATAGCTGCTGCTATTACGGATTCGGCTGCCATTAACAGTGAGTATCAGGAGCATAATTTTGATTAAAATAAGTCAGAAAAACATGAGACCTTTCTATTTTATTTCTTTATTTAAAACCTTTCTATGCTGCCTTTCCCCCCAAACAGGATTCCCAAGGTAGCTTTCTACTGAACGCTGGCAGTCTACCTCATCAAGGACCCAAACTCTTCTCTTGGTAATGGATGGATAAAGGTATGTATGAGGGTTTCCTTTTTTAGTTTGCTTTTCTGGCTGTTATTGTGGGGCTTTTTGCTTGTGCAGCTTTCACCATAATTTTAAACATTTATTCCACCTTTAAATACTTGAGGTCCTTTCCAGCAATATATTTTTATGTTTCTAAAGATTTTTTGTCTCAGATATTCCATCATGATTCTGTACATTCGAGAATGCACAATTATAATGCATGGCTTCCTGTCTGGCTTCCGAATTATTATTTAAAAAAAAATTATTTATAACTTTTAAGTTTTAACAAGTTCAGAACATCAAAAGTAAACATTATCACACAGAACATACAATAAAACAAGATAATTGTTTTGACAAAAAGCGATAGGGCATACATCAGTAAAAAAAATTGGATGGCGTAAATTTGTGGATATTTCTTTACACCTCTGATTATATCACAGTGTTAAAATAATTTCAATATACCTTTTAGGAATAGTGTTAGCAGGTACGATGTTATCAGTAAATGCTGCTTCTAGGAATGGTAACCATTTGGTATAAAACAAAGATTGAGCTTTATAAGTGTTGGATGGGGGTGAGGAGATTGCTGTTTTCTCCGTTGTGTAAAATTCCCATATTTGCATGTACCATTGGTGTAAAGTTAGCGAGTTGGTGCTCTTCCAATTTCTGGCAATTACGGATTCGGCTGCCATTAACAGCAAGGAAATAAGGTCTTTATGAACTTTGGGGGATTTCCAAATCATCCCATAAATCTAATAATATGAGAGTGGGTGAGAGAGGTAGAGTTATGTTGGTTATTTTTTGAACGTTTCGTAAGATTAAAGACCAGAAATTCCTGATTGTTTTGCAAGTCCACCAGCAGTGATAGTATGTGGCAATTTCACTACATGATCGCCAACAAACAGGTGAGTATAATTTATTAATCTGGTGGAGTTTGGCCGGTGTGTGGTACCATCACAGAACTACCTTCAAAGCTTGGACCTTTATGTTTAATGATTTCACAAACTCAGTTAAGGTGCCTAGCAAATATATGTCATATGTGGAATAGGTAGGGCTCAAAGTAGTAGTTTTGTGGATGGAGGTGAATCCTGATTTAGTATCTTGAATGATTCAACAGCCTGAATCTACATTAGGAACATCTACACTAGGAACATGTCTGTATTTCTGAGATACACTCCGGGAGTCACATGGTGTTTCTTCAGAAAGCATGGCTGTAGATCAGCTATAAATAAGTTTTCATATTTGGGTATTATATTTATTGTCTCCAAACTCTTCTCTTGGTAATGGATGGATGAAGGTATGTATGAGGGTTTGTTTTTTTAGTTTGCTTTTCTGGCTGTTGTGGGGCTTTTTGCTTGTACAGCTTTCACCATAATATTAAACATCTATTCCACCTTTAAATACTTGAGGTCCCTTCCAGCAATATATTTCTGTTTCTAAATTTTTTTTGTCTCAGATGTTCCATCATGATTCTGTACATTCGAGCATGCACAATTATAATGCATGGCTTCCTGTCTGGCTTCCGAATTATTTCACAAACTCAGTTAAGGTGCCTAGCAAATATATGTCATATGTGGAATAGGTAGGGCTCAAAGTAGTAGTTTTGTGGATGGAGGTGAATCCTGATTTAGTATCTTGAATGATTCAACAGCCTGAATCTACATTAGGAACATCTACACTAGGAACATGTCTGTATTTCTGAGATACACTCCGGGAGTCACATGGTGTTTCTTCAGAAAGCATGGCTGTAGATCAGCTATAAATAAGTTTTCATATTTGGGTATTATATTTATTGTCTTGGCAGTGATCTGGATTCATAAATTAATGTTATCTCTGTATCCATAACAACCATAGGTGAGTAGAAAGCATAACAGTTCAGTAGTGGTTTGAACAGATGCCATCTGGAATGGCATGAACAATTGCCTCTGCAGTCCATCTTCATGGGTGAAGTTAGTATATAGTGCTGACGACAGTTCCTTGTGGGAAATCTTTTATGGTTGTAAACTTAATCAGGAAGTCTGCATTATCATACCTGGATGCATTTAACACATATGGGCTGTGGTCACACTGGTGGCTTGGCGCGATATGGCACTGCCTCTAATTGTACCAGTTTAAAGTGTTGCGGGCAATGTTCCCTCTAAGCTGTGGAGTCTTGTGAGCAAAAATTCTACTTTGTGAGCTCCTGGCATTAAAGCTGTGAGCGAGCAATTTGGCTACGGCATAAATCAGTTTGCTCTGGAGCCATCCTTCCTGAGCGAAGGCAAAAATGTGTGAGCCAGAGGCTAAAAAACTGTGAGCTGGCTCACACTAACTCAGCTTAGAGGGAACACTGGTTGCGGGGCATAACCCTGCTGCGGGTTACCCATGTGGACATCCTGTGGTCAAGCATCCACATTACTGCAGCGCCTCAGCCACGGAGTGCGCTGCCCAGTCATTTTTCAAAATGCATGCACATGCATGTGCCATCAAGCACCCGCATATGTGCACATGGGCACACATATGCACATGTGCTCATGCACATGCACGCACACACACATATAGGCAAAAATTCAAAAGCACCTGCCCTAGCAGTAGGAATGGAGCTGCAGGTTCAGACCGCCAGTCCATTCTGCCCACACTCCCTCGCATTCAGGCTATGAGCAATGAATGTGCAGGGAACCAAAAACACCACTTGTGGTGTGGTGCCTTTTTAACCCAGCTCCAAGTCATCCTAGGATGGGGTGAGTATGCCCGGGGAATGCCTGACAGATGTGGCTGTGTAACTGCACCCATTTGATCCGGAGGGGAGGGGTGGCTATGTCGGGCCAAACTGCTCATGTGATCACACCCATGGTCTGACACTGGTATTGATCTGACCAGATACTCCTCCAGTCATTTTTTTCGATTATAAAATAGCCTAGAACTTCTTCCTTATGAATCTTAGGTAGCTGATAAGAAGTGCTTGGATGGGGGGGGGGGTTGTGATGATGGTGTCTGCTGTTATTTGTCAGAAACATCAAGATCTTTTAAAATTCTCTTTTACTCCTCAGTTGGATCATTGGGCTGGAGTCAGGAGTAACTGGTGCATGGACACCGCCCTTTCTGTAATCAGTTCGATGTAGTATGGCTGTTCCACCAGCATCTGATGAATCATGTAACAGTCTACAAAACCTCATGCTCTGAAAATAAAAAGACAAGTTGGTTTTGAAGGTACAACTAGACTTTTAATATTTTCTTTACAGACTAATGCAACCACTTTTGAATAACCTGCCCAGGTTCAGAAAGCTAAAAATATTGAATTGACAGAATAATACATAGCAATGGGATCAGAAATAAATAATATTCATTTCCATTTAAAATCCTGTTAATATTCCATTTTCATATTTGGGTATTATATTTATTGTCCTGGCAGTGATCTGGAGCCCATTAACAAATAATTTAGAGCAATTAAATTATTTTGTGATTACAGGGTTGCTAAGCAGCCAGAAAAAATGAATTGGGTAGGGAATTTGGGAACATCACTGCCAGCTGAGTGAGAACTGGGCTGAGCTTTTATTCCCTACCTTTACTCAAAAGGAAGACAACCCTGAACATAAGATGACCCCTTTTAAAAATGTTCTACATAACTTTTGTTGTTGTTATTGGACATAACTGAAACTTGTGTGCGAATTTAAGACAACACCCTCTTTTTTTAAATGACATACCTGGGGGGGGGACCCTTTTCTTGCATTTGAGTAAACATGTACTTTTCTATATTTTAAACCTGGTTGTGGCCAGAGGTTCTTCTAGCAGGGAAAGAAGTTTGGGAACATCGCTGCCAGCCAAGTGAGATCTAGACTGAGCTACTGTACTCTTCTTTGTTATTACAGTTATCTGAACTTAGAGGTGGCCAGAGGTGAGAGCCTTTTGACACGGGCCAAAGCACTCTCGGCCATTGGTTCTTAGCCTATGACTCACAACCACCAATATGCCAAGACAGTGGATATAGGACTCTGAGATGCTGGAGTTCTGTATGTTTGTTTGTTTATATTCTATGTTTGTGTTTCTTTTGTAATATGCTTTGGGGCCCCACTGAGAAGAACAGTGGAGTAGAAATGCTTACATTTAAAAAAAAATAGTGTGATGTGTGAAAATCAGCTTGATCACTTGCAAAATGTTTGCATATCATGAACACATGAAGCTGCCTTATACTGAATCAGACCCTTGGTCCATCAAAGTCAGTATCGTCTACTCAGACTGGCAGAGGCTCTCCAGGGTCCCTGGAAGGGATGCTTCACATTACCTAATACCTGATCCAGTGTTCCCTCTAAGCTGAGTTAGTGTGAGTTAGCACAGTTTTTTAGCCTCCGGCTCACACATTTTTGTCTTAGCTCAGGAAGGATGGCTCCAGAGCAGACTAATTTATGCAGTAGCCAAACTGCTCGCTCACAACTTTAATGCCAGTAGCTCACAAAGTAGAATGTTTGCTCACAAGACTGCACAGCTTAGAGGGAGTACTGACCTGATCTTTTTTAACAGGAGTTGCCAGAGATAGAACATGGAACCTTCTGCATGCCAAGCAGATGCTCTGCCACTGAGCCACAGCCCTGTTAAAGGCAGGGTTGTTGTACCTGGTTGGAAAGTTTGTACTTCAGCCTGAAACAGCATTCTTCCTTCTACTGAAATGAATGGGAGAGTTCATGTACACAAGAGTTTTGGGTGTGTGCTGACTTTCAGACAGTGTGACCACTGTTTATCTATTTCAAAGCAATACATTGTGCATAATACGGTAAGCCCTGTTTTAAATTAATTCCACTAATTAGGATTTTCTATTTCAGATACAGCTTTTCTTTATGAAACCCAGGATACGGTCACACATGCCAGTTGACGCGGATGGGAAGTGAGGCTATTTCTTTGACACACAGTTGCGAGATCACACCTCCCTTTGTAGCTGCAGGCTCAGCCTGTAACTGTGTGATCAGACACAACTGCGGGTGATTCGGGGTTTTTTGGTTGTTTGTTTCCCATGCACATAAACAAAGAATTGCACCTCTGCACTGAGAGCCCCCTACGGAGTATGCGATGATGCACATACTGCGAGGGGGTGTGTGGACTGGCACCGGGATGGCATGATCAGACTATCCCAATGGCATGAGAGCGTGCTTGTGCGATCAGACAGAGGAAAGTCTGTCCATGGCCCATTGGAACCTGTTAGAGCCAGACTTTCCCCAGTGTCTTTTAACTCTGCTTCTGCGGCGGAGCAGCACGGGTTGCTGACGACTGCAGGACGCTTCCCAGATGTTGCTGTGTGATCATGCCCTTTAGATCCGTCAGGCATTCACAGCTATGTCAAATCTAAAGGTGCATATGATCGCAGCCCCAGAGAATCTGGCAATTAGGAAAGTCAATCAGTGTATGGGAGGTGCTGTATCCTGACAGAAAGTATGGATTAAAGTATGTGAGACTGGAAACTCTCCACCTATTCCTAAAATATATGGGTATCTGCCAGTGTCAGTGCAAATGCTTCTGCAAGTGAATTTTTGCAACAGATCAGTACTCAGTTTAAATCAGTGACTTTTAAAAGGCAGCTTTGAGAATTGCCCATTAATAGAAAACTTTCACAATAGATAAGATTTTCTGTAACATTTCAATGACTTGCTCTATTATGATCATATCTAGACACACGAAGCATGAGAAATGAAGCCAAACAAAGCATGGGAAATGAGAATGTAACATCATGGACAGAGTTTCTTCTCGTGGGGCTCATTCATCACAGGACTCCCACCGTTTTCTTTGCCATAGTTCTCTTTATGGCTTCCATTGCTCTGATGGGGAACTGTCTCCTCCTGTTTCTAATCCAAACTAACTCCACCCTTCACACCCCAATGTACTTGTTCCTTAGTCAACTGGCCTGCATGGATATGGGCCAAGTCCTCATTGTGGTCCCGAAGATGTCAGTGAACTTTTTAACCCAAAGAAACACCATTTCACTCTCGGGGTGTGTGGCCCAGATTTTTCTCACTCTGACTATGGGGAGCTCAGAATGCTTTGTCTTGGCCTCCATGTCATACGACAGGTACGTGGCCATCTGTAGACCCTTACAATACTCAGTCCTCATGAGGAGAAAAATCTGCCTTGCTCTGACAGTAGGAATCTGGTCTTCATCAGTGCTTCTGATCATGGTCATAGCCTTTTATGTACTGTTTCTGCCTTACTGTGGGTCCAATGTGATCGACCATTTCGTCTGTGAGTTCCCAGCTCTGCTGAAATTATCTTGTGCTGACACTTCCGCCTTTGAAAAAATGGTATATATTGATAATGTAATAATACTTCTTCTCCCAATCTCAGTCATTGTTTCCTCTTACGTAGCCATCCTTGTGCAAATTTTGAGCAGGCGCTCAACTGAAGGCAGGCAAAAGGCCTTGGGGACCTGCTTGTCTCACTTGTGTGTGGTTGGCATCTTCTACGGGGCATCCATGCTTACATACTCAACTCCCGTACATTCCTACTCTGCGGAGAGGTCTATGATTTACTCCGTGTGCATCACTGTTGTCCCCCCAATGCTGAACCCTTTTATATACAGCCTGAGGAATCGGGATGTTCTAGCTGCAGCCAGAAAGCTGTTTTTGAATTGTACGTCTCAGAAATAATATCCAGCAAATTATCTCATAAGTTCAAAATCTGAAAAAATTATTTCAAAACTTTGCATTTTACTTTGAATTTCACTTTTGAGTTTGCAGTCACACGTGCCAGATGAAGCGGGGGGTGGGGGGAGAGTGAGGATATCCCTTCCGGATCAGTTAGAAACGTGGTTGAGAGATCACACATTCCTCTGAAGCTGAGGGCACAGCCCGTCACTGTGTGATAAGATGCAACTGCAGGTGAGTCCATTTTTTTTTTGCTGTTTGTTTCCCATGAACTTAAACGAGGAATCGCACCTCAGCACTGATAGCTCCCTATGGAGTTTGTGATAATGTGCATACTGTGAAGGGGGGAAAAACAATCACACTGAGTCAGGATGGCCTGATCAGATTATCCCGATGGGCGATGGCATGACAGCATGCCTGAGCGATCAGATAGAAGAATTTCCGTCTGTGGCCCGTCACAACCCGTTTACTACTGGACTTTGAATAAGTGCTGGTATTGGACCGTTACACACGCTTAGCGCAACACGCACCTCAGCACTGATAGCTCCCTATGGAGTTTGTGATAATGTGCATACTGTGAAGGGGGGGAAAAACAACCACACGGAGTCAGGATGTCCTGATCAGACCATCCCAATGGTATGACAGCATGCCTGAGCGATCAGATAGAAGAATTTCCGTCCGTGGCCCGTCACAACCCGTTTACTACTGGACTTTCCCCAGTGTCTTTTAACACTGCTTCTGCGGCTGAGCAGCATGGGTTGCTGATGGCTGCGAGACACTTCCCAGATGTTGCTATCTGATCACTCCCTTTAGATCCATCAGGCATTCACTCCGGTGACGCAGCTTCGGAGGCGGAGTTCCCCCCGGGGCCCGATTCCGCCGCGTCGAAAATCGGGCCTCCGAAGCGGGGGATTCCCTGCCCCCCGCCCCCATTTGGCAACCCTATGCTATCTGATCGCTCCCTTTAGATCCATCAGGCATTCACGCCTATGTTGGAGCTAAAGGTGCACGTGATTGCAGCCTTGAATGTTGCTTTGCAGGGGGAGGGGACTAGTTTGACAAAAGGGTTGGGTTTTCTTGTGCTTTTAAGTCGTGCTTTAAGTTGGGCATTTAATCAACAATCCATATTGGTTAATGCAGGAGTTCGTCTGATGGGGTGCTTCTTTCTTTTCTGCTCCTTGGAGATCTTCAGGAGGTGCTGCAAGGCCTGCCTGTTTGCCAGGGCTTTTGAGGGGGGTTGAATGGCAGGCATCTTTTAAGGAGGGGAGGAGAGATTTGAAGTTTGTTATTTTGTTTTTGGTTTTAACTGAATTTTTTTTTTAAAAAAACACTGTTATTGTAAGCTGCCTTGAACCATGAGGAAAGGTAGGATACAAATGTTTTAATAAAATTAACAAATACAAATAATGATGGACTGCAGCCTTTTAATACTGACTCAACCGGAGAATGCACTGCAGTAGTTGTGAGTACCTGTCACATCCCTGGGCACCCCAGCCCTGGAGGAGAAAGGGTGGAATATGGGCAACAGTGTAATGGGGCAGAAGGAGGCACCCTGGAGGTCTGTGAGGGCATGGCAGGAGCAGATAGGAGGAAGGAAAACCAGGGCCAGTTCGTGATGGAGAAAAGATCTATTAAAGGACAAAAGTTTCTTTGGTAGAAGATATCTGGGCAAAAACTCTGTGGTAGAAGCCATTTTTTATTTTTACCATAGAGTTTTGACCATAGAGTTTTGTGGTTTAAGCATGGCAGAATGACATTGTCTACATCAGTTAAACAGCACCCCCCCTCCTCTGTACCCTTTGCAAACGCACCCTCCTGGCCCATGAGGCCTTGAAGTGAAAATACACCAACTTGGAGCTTACCAGCTGCTGTCCTTTATACAGTTTATATCTCCATTACCTGGCATTACATTTTATGGCACACATGGCCCAGCCCAACAAAGTGACATTTATGTCAGATCTGGCCCTCATAACAAATGAGTTTGACACCTCTGGTCTAGGGAATGCAGTCTCAAAATATTTAATTAAATGGATGGTAACAAGAAACAAAATTCCCCTGAATGGTTTTGAACCTTGGAGTGACTTTCAGTCTAGCTTTCTAGAACTTGTGGATACTGCAATCAATGAAAGAAAGAATGCTGAAATGGTTTGGCTCCTAAACATTCTCCTTTGTGAATATGAATTTTCTTCTGCACTCATTGTCACTATTTGAAAAGTGAGATTTGACAATCTGATGGCAATGTAGCAGTGAGCAAATAATAATATGAACAATGCAAAACAGCAAGTCACACAAACAAAGAATCTTTCCACAACTGAGCATATACAAGTTGTAAACCATGAGAGAAACAACAATGAAGAGATCCTGGGTACACAATATTCTCTCAATATCTTCTTTCAGATTAGATAAAGAATAGATAGACCTGATACATTTCTAAGTTGAAAGGCTCTGTATCCTCATGGTAATTTATGAAGGTAGAGATAATAACAATAAAAATAATAGCCATGATGGATACTAAGGACTGTATCTTCATAACAATCTTGAAAGTAAATAAATAAATAGCAATAACTAAAACTGACCATAACACCTTTTTTGTCTCCACCAGCAAACTACGTCTAACTTCTGGAGAGTAGATAGCTGCAGGGTGGGAACAATTCAGACCTAAGGATGCCCCTGCTAGATGGCAGCAAAGCTTTGCATATACATGCTGGCTGGCAGGCAGAGCTACATAGACTGGAAGTGAGCATAAAGGCAAAGCTTGGCCCCTTCACTGAGGGTTACAGTATACTTGTACTGCTGTTGATGATACGGTCAATTACTTTGTTTGTACTGGCTGGCTGACAGGTGGAATTGTACAGAGTGGGGGAGGAAAAGGAAAAGACTTTCCCCCGTGATCGACTACACACCTTCTTTACAGACTGATGGGTGGGATAAAACAGTAGGCCAGGCGGTGGATCACACTTCTTTCTTCTATTGATTTGCAGATTATGGAGGGCACAGACCCAGGGGTCAAGGCTTTGTCCCCTTCACCCATCAAATACAACCCATCTGATTTCTAGAGGTAGAAGCTAAGATATCCTCCAATCCTATAAACACCCCACCAAACCAGAATAGGTACAAGAGGGAAGTGATGAGGAAAGATCTGATCACTTCTCTATATAAGACAAAACTACTTATTAAGGATTCCTCAGCATTAATTCCATGTAATAGCAATCCAATCCAAATCCTCCTTCCACCCACAGAGCTATTAAGCAACAACAACAATACAACAATATAACACCTTTATTGGCATATAAAACAATAAAATAAAAATATAAACTTGGTCAGGTAACATTACATCTGCAAATCTTAAAACACATCAGTATTAAAAATTGCTGCCAAAATCTTGGACAAGAATTCAGCAATCTGTCCATCTATTGCTGCAAGATATGTAGGGAGGTCAGATAGAAAAAGATTAAATAAGGCTGGAGCTAATACACATCCCTGCTTAATGCCCTTTGAAACAGGTATTTTATGGGTTAAAAAACCCTTCTTACCATACCTAATTTGGCAAGTATTTGATTGATGGAGTTTACGTACTAGGAAGAGTAGTCAATGGTCTATAGTCATCCTACCTAATTTATCCTATAAGACTTTTAAAAGGCCCTTCTTGCCATACCTAACTTGACAAGTATTCGATTGGTGGAGTTTACTTATTAAAAAGAGTAGTCGGTGATCTATAGTCATCCCACCTGATTTATCCCATAAGATTTGCCTATCAACAGAGTCAAAAGTCTTTTGGAGATTGATAATGGCAGCATAAAGTTTGCCTCTGGGGAAACGGAGATATTTCTCTGCTAAATAAGATAGTACTATACAGTGATCAAGAGTAGAGTGGTTAGTTACAAAACCGATCTGCTCTCTTCCAGGGAGGTTGCAGGATTTCATCCAACTCAGTAGTTTTGAGACAAGGTGTTTAGAGGAACAAACTGGAAACCCCATCCCGCCTTCCAAATCCCCCTGTCAGGTTTTCTTTAAGCTATCCAGGGCTTGAGCAAGCTGACCCTCCCCCCCCCCACACACACAAACATATTCCCCCCCCCCAATCAACACTCTGCTGCTCTCAAAATTTCATCATTTTCAGTCCACATCAGGCTGCTTTCCATGCCATTTGTTTCACTAATTCTCTAAAAACTGATCCAAGGACATTGGCATGTATCCAACCACACATTTCCTCCAATGGAACAGAATTTCTCTTATGGAAGAGCAGAAGGAGGAGGAGGAGGAGGAGAGTTGGATTTATACCCTGCCCTTCACACAGAGTCTCAGAGTGGCTTACAATCACCTTCCCTTCCCCTCTCCACAACAGTCACTCTGTGAGATAGGTGGGACTGAGAGAGCTCTGAGGTTGCAGTCACACGAGCCAGATGAAGCAGAGAGGAAGCGAGGCTATTTCCTACAGAGGAATTTGACTTGCAGTTGTGCAATCACAGTCCTTGGAAGCTGCGGGCATAGCCTGCCACTGCGTGATCAGATGCAACCACAGGTGAGTCGGGGTGTTTTTTTGCCATTTGTTTCCAATGCGCTTAAACGAGGAATCAATGAATCGCATCTCCACACTGAGGGCTCCCTATGGAGTTTGTGATGATGTGCATAATGAGAAGGGGGGGAAAACCAACGGCACAGAGTCAGGATAGCCTGATCAGACCATCCCAACGTCATGAGAGCATGCTGGAGCGATCAGACACAGGAAAGTCCATCCGTGGCCCGTCGCAACCCATTTACTACCGGGTTTTCCCTGGTGTCTTTTAACTCCACTTCTGTGACAGAGCAGAACGGGTTGCCAACGGCTGCAGGGCACTTCCCAGATGTTGTTGTCTGATTGCACCCTTTAAATCCACTCGGCACTTGCACATATTGTCAGGTCTAATTGTGCATATGATCTCAGCCATGGTATAGTACCTCCCACTGAACCACAATATTTTTGTTTTAAAATAGACTACCACTTCCACTTGAAAGGACATCCAAAAAGGAGGAAAAATTAGTTCACAACTCTTGTTTACCTCTACTAATTTGGAACATGAGAATGTTAATGTCTTCAAAAATGAGAATGCTTTCTCCTGCTTGTGTAAAATTTGGCAGAAAGGACTCTTTGTGCAATGGGTACACTCTGTGAATTGTATCCTAACTGGGTGAAAAAATACAATAAGTTACACAATTAAATGTCTTCTCATTGAAACCTATTAAAATTAATAATACATAGTGGAAAATCAGACCAGGTATAATAACCATAATAAAGAAAACAGATAAAAGTTTTAAAGAACAAAACAAGACATAATTTAGTAATGGGTTAAAATATCTGTGCACATCTCCATGGTATCACATGGGCCTTTTATCACATGGGACTACTCAAGAGACTTCTATGAGGGACTTGGTCAAAAGTTTTTTTGTGTTTTTTTTAAAGTTCCAAGGATTATGCTCTGGATCATTCTATTTGTTTCCTCTTTGACACTATCAAAAGCAACTCCAAAGGACTGGCAAGGCAGGAGTTCCCTTTGGGGAAGCCTTCATGAGTTTCTTCATAGCAAGGCTTTCCCTTCATTATAGACAAGATCTATGAAGCTAGCACACTCCCAAACAATAAATAAACTTTCTGACATAGCTACTGAAAAATATTATAGAATGGAAAAGAAAGGGGGCACAAGGATATTGATTGAGCTTCGGGTATTGATCAATGTGCTTAGAAGGGTGTCATTCTTGTGAGAATAGCACTGTAAGATCTTTTGCAGTGACTGCTAGGTTCTACTATGCTTGACCACTTTCGGCAGGGCAGCAATTTTAATCTCAAGGGTATGGGCTCCATCCTTGAAACCCAGGATCTATTGCACCAAGCATGCACCCAGAAGTCACAACTTTTACCTAGCAGTCAGGTAATCATACATATCATATTACAAAGCACAATATGTTGGATAGCCCCCACTCTGCTGCTAGTTTTCTACTTTCTTTGATGGCTTGGCCTTTTAAATGAAGGTATTTATCTTGGAACTAGGTAGACACCCAATCATGAGAGGGACAGAATCTAGTGCCTTGGCTTTCTAACCCTGTTACAGAACACAAGAAGCTGCCCAATTAGCTTGGCACTTACCCTTTTTCAGATGCAACATCACTTGGTCTCTCTTGCACATTGAGGTGGGGCTCACGTACAAGCTAACCCTAATAACTAGCTATGGCAAAACCTCTACACTCTTGTTTTAATGGAGGGCCTGTCAACCCTGAACTTTCAAGCGATCAATCATCTACCGTATGCAGTGCTCCCTCTAAGCAGTGGAGTCTTGTGAGCAAAAAATCTACTTTGTGAGCTACTGGCATTAAAGTTGTGAGCGAGCAATTTGGTTACTCCATAAATTAGTTTGCTCTGGAGCCATTCTTCCTGAGCTAAGACAAGAATGTGTGAGCTGGAGTTTAAAAAACTGTGACCTAGGTCACACAAACTCAGTTTAGAGGGAACACTGGCTGTATGTCTGAGTGGATTTGAATGTGGTTGTAACATCCAACCAGAGAGCTGATAGAATGTTCAGGGAAAGATTTTTGAGCTGAGGGTTAGCAGCTGAAGGTGTGAGAATCTGAGGAAAGCAGGCATGTGGATTTAAGGCCTGTCTCTGGGAGTGAGCAGACATGTTAGTTTGGTGTCTCACTCTTGGAAAGGAAGAGAGCAGATGAAATTATTAACAAGAGTCTGTCTCCAGGGTAAAACAGACCGGGTAGATTTGAAGTCCTGCATGCCAGTGGGTCTAATCTGGTTCAAATAATTCCCCTAAGTAAGTGAGAAATTGGCTGCGAAGTCATTGTGAATTATTAAGTTAATTCATATACACTATTCTTGTACACTGTAATTTGGGAAGAAGATAATATTTTACCTTGGCCTGAGCTGCTGTAGTATTACTTCATTTGTAACCTGTTCATAGTATTTCTGACAACTTTACCAAAAAAAAAAAAATCCGTCTGAGAAGAATAAAACTATTTTGTTCTTTTCAACCTTGCCTCAAGTGACTCAGTGTCCTGACAGAAAAATAGACATTTTATCTAACATCAGGGAACCCGCTATTTTATAGCCCTCAAAATAAGCCCTACAAATGCTACCATAGGATACCACCTCAAAGATGGAGAGAGAGATGGTCTGATACTACATGCCTAAAATCCTCTGAGATTATAGGGAGCTGTAACAGGGATTATCTGATCAAACAGCATGTATGAGCATATTATGTTGACTGGGTAGTTATTAAAGGTGGAAAACTGAGACGTTTAAGAGAGTGAGATCTACTTCGTCTTAAATCCAATATATTGGAACTTTCTAAAGTCTAATATTTAGCCATTGGATTAGCAACTTTTAAAATTATCACAGATCTAGGTCTAGCTGTCCTTCAGGTGTGTGAACCGCATTTTCCAAGCCATTTTCTCAGTACTGCTAAAATATCTCTGTTCCTCAGACTGTAGATCAGGGGGTTCAGCATAGGGGTCACAACGTCACAAAACACAGAGACAATCTTATCCTGTCGTGGTGTTCTGTACGACCCAGGTCTCATATATTTAAAACTGGCTGCTCCATAGAAGATGCCCACCACACACAGGTGGGATATGCAGGTGCCAAATGCCTTGCGCCTTCCTTCAATTGACTTCATTCCCAGGACTGTCAAAAGGATGGAAACATAGGAAGCCAGAATGACTGAGAAAGGACTAAGAAGCATCACAAGGCCAGTGAGGAACAATCCTTTCTCATAGGTGGATGTCTCAGAACAAGACAACTTCAGCACACTTGGAACTGTGCAGAAAAACTGATTGATGACATTTGACTTACAGAAGGATAGACGAATAATAGAAATGGTGTGTATCAGAGCATGAAAAGAGGCACCGATCCAGACTCCTGCCGACAAGACTAGGCAGATCTTCCTGGTCATGAGTACAGGATATTGCAAGGGCTTGCATATTGCCACATACCTGTCATAGGACATCACAGTCAGCAGGAGACATTCTCCCCCTCCCATGGTCAATGTGAAGAATATCTGGATGCCACATCCGGCCAATGAAATGACATTCTTCTTGGTTAAGAAGTCCATTGACATTTTAGGAACAATGGTGAAGATCTGGCAAATGTCCATAAAGGACAACTGACTGAGGAAGAAATACATGGGGGTCTGAAAATCAGAACCTGTTTGGATC
This sequence comes from Gekko japonicus, assembly GCF_001447785.1. Classification (NCBI taxonomy): domain Eukaryota; kingdom Metazoa; phylum Chordata; class Lepidosauria; order Squamata; family Gekkonidae; genus Gekko; species Gekko japonicus. Next base: position 317,861 of record NW_015177038.1, on the reverse strand, counting down.
AGCAAAAGAAAGAGACAATTCCCAAACAAGGCGATAAAGAAGGCAACTAGAAGAGCACCAAAGAAAATAGTGTGGGTTGTTGTGTGGTTCAACAACCCAAGGAAAACAAACTCAGTCCATGATGTCCTGTTCATCTTGTCCATTTTGCTTCACCAGAAGGCACAAAAGAAAGGCTGGATATCGAAACAGAAAGGGAAATCTATGAAAAATTAATAATTAAGCAATTGTATAAAAAGGGGATAGATGCACCATTCTACTTACAGTGTTATAATGACATTTGTCATGAGGTCAATTCCATAGCCCTCCCCGGTCCAAGTTAAAAAATTGGATTTTTAAAAAAGAAATCTAAATATTCTTTAATATCTCAAGATCTTTGATGTTAAGTCTCACTGAAACCATCTTATATTTTGCTCTGATGCTCAACATAATGCCCACAACCAAGCAGCGAAACACTTCTTATAGCCCTGGACATCCTTACTAATTAAATACTCTGTGATACACCTAATTAGTTTTGTTTTCCAACGCTATGGCTGCTGTTTGCATCATCCAGGGAGCTTTGGGATCAGTTCCAAAAATAACCTATCGAGTGATTTCTCTGACAGATTATCCGAGTTAGAACAGGAACCCTAGGCTGAACAAACTGGGCCATCGCAGAATATTCTGCAGGACAACCCCATCGGTGAAGGATACTTCAGGTCTGAGACTGAGTAACCATCTGGTTTAATCCTTTCAAAGCAGGCAGATGTGGCTGAACTGGCTGGGTGAATTTTGCAGTCTGGCTCTGAGTAGGGACAGCTGTATAGTAGGGGCACAAGGCATTAATCTGTCCCCGTGGTAGCCAGGGACTGGGCTAGCGAGAAACACTGAGGCAAGGCATTTGAGCTTGGAAGGGGAGCTGAGGGTCCTGATCCCTTCAGTGGGAAATCCCTGTATTGATCAGGTGGTGGTGGAGGCTACTGGAGAGTAAAAAGGAGAAGCCCCTCCAGGGAGTTAGTAACCCCAAAGAGGGCAAGGCAGAATGGGCCCTGCAGGCCAGAGTGGGCACCTTCTGCCAAACCCTTATTGGGACCTAGCTCTTCCACTTGGGAACCACCTACCTCCTAACCCAAAGTTAAATACTTTAAGGAGGGAATGTGTAGACTTTTTAAAAATCTCTTGTGCATGAGATCAAGGAAGTATCCAAGGAGGAACCCAAGGAAAAGTTCAAACAAAATGGACAAATTGGAACCAACTAGTTAGTAGCCTACACCATATATATGGGGGGGATTCTCCAAATTCAGCCAGACAAGACGCTATCATTCAAGGTTTAAAGCATTATCTATGGGGTATTCACAAGTATGTGGGCACCACATGACTTTAGGTGCAATGAAATGGTTAGTATGCAGGGGCCCAGATTAACACAGGATAAACAGTAGGGATGGGCACTTTCCTCAAGTTGCACTGGACTGAATTTAACCAGACCGACCCAGTTTCTGGACTGGTTCTCAAACTGAACCACGGCCGGTTCGTGAACTGGTTCATGAACTGGTCTGGATGCAAAAAAAACCCCTGGGGGTTCTCATGGCTCCAAATTCTCAGGGTAATTCCAGCTCACTCACCTCGATGTGCCCACCAAGTTTGATCCCCATTGGACTTTGGGGACAGAGCTACAGACCCCCAAAGTAACAATGCTTTTCAATGGGATGTCACCCCTGCTGGTTTGGGAGCAACCAAAACTAACTCGAGTGAGCTAGAGACCTCCAACTTGCACAGTCACTCCCTGAGGTGGCCCTCCACATGCTCCACATGTCACATCCCTGTCGGGTCTGGGGGGTCTGAGTAGCAGACCCCCAAGCCAGGTGCCCCCAGGAAACTGCTTCTGGAAGATCTGTCCAGTGCCGGTTTCAGTCAGTACAGAGCAGAACTGGTTAAGCTACAGGCATCCACCTCCCAGAGGACCTCCTCAGGGACCACCTGCATGGTTGTGGGTGGCTGTGTCTTTCTGGGGCCAACCACCCAGCCCTTTTGACATGAGGACTGGTTGGGGCCAAGCCTCCCACCCTGCCCAGGAAGGTGATAGGGACCTAATGAATGTGACTCTCTGCATGGCTGTGGCAGGAGGGCTCTGGTGGACTAGCAGCCAGGACCTGAAGTATCTCAAGGATGAGGGGTTTGGGTCCACCCACCAGAGGGACCCGGCACCCAATGAAAAACTCCCAAGGCTCACGGACGAGATGGAATGCTGATCTCCATCAACGATGTCCACAATGAGGCCAGACATGCATGGATGTTGTCAGGCTGGGGGCCAGCAGTCTTCAGGGGTGGCTGGCTGTTGCCCTGCAAGCTTCTTATGCAGTATGGACTTGAAGTTTAACTTTAAATCTAGACAGTACAATGAGTGTGCCAGGGAAAAAGGTCTGATTGGTGACCATGTGACAGAGCCCACTTACTGGACACAGAGACATGTGCATAGCCAAGGAAAGCCTTCAGCATGTTGGTTCAGAAGTGGACCCATAGAAGACCTGATGCCATCCATCCCTGCATTTCTAAGTCACTGCAGACCCAGGTAGATGGCACGTCAGCCTCCCTGAGAATCGCAGCCACAAGGAACCAGCATCCAGACTTATAGAGGAGCCATACTTTGCAGAGACAACTTGGACTTTCCTGCTCAAATGCCATCATGCAGGCATTTCCCCCCACACACACCTTCTTCCAGCAGCATTATCTGGAACTGCACGTAGTCATCTTCAAGTTAGACAAAAGAACTTGGCCGTGACAGGATTAACTGGGTTTAGCACACTCATCACCCATCAAAACAACGCAGCTGCAGACCATCAGATCATTGACGTTAATGGCTAGCCAAGCACCTTGAATGACTGCCTGTTCTTCTCCTTTGTCTTAAACCCAAACTCTGAAAGGTGTCACTTAAAGAAACATTGTCAATTGCCCAACCATTAATCCTATTCTTTTAGCCCATCAAGGCACTAGTAGCATCTAGCATGTTCCTGGGGACTACATGCTTGGTGGCTCATACCCCCAAGCCCCTTCTTAGGGCATAAAAGGAGAATATCTGACCATGCTGTCTCTCTCTCTCTCACACTTCCTCTCTACCTGCCCCCACCCTACCTTGCTGACTCTCGATCTAGTGCTATCCAGAGTCTATCCACATGCTCTGCCGGTCAGAACACGGCCCCTTTTCCTTATAGTCTTCCTCATTTTTTGCTGCAGGATTGCTTCATCACACCTGGACAGGTACTTATCACCCTCAATGAAATACCTGCTAATGCAAACATCTCTATACCTTTTCTGTCTAAGTTTCTTAGCTCTGTATTGTGTGGTGTGTGCTTGGGTTTTATTGTGAATGTGCAAACTCCCTAAGTAAAGAAACCATTTCATAAAGATCTGGTCTCTGCGTCTATTTTTGGGTTACTGGAATAAGCAGGACTTCTGTATACATAGGTTATTGTTCCCTTTT
>NW_015177038.1:298958-314389 GCF_001447785.1 Gekko japonicus | reverse complement strand
CACCCGGAAACACGAACTCTCAACCCACAAGGGGTGCTTGCTGTGGGGAAGCCGGGTGGTCATCCCCTCGCCTTTAAGGGAACGGGTACTCACCGCCCTGCATGAGACACACCCCGGGGTGGTGCGGATGAAAGCCCTGGCCAGGAGCTACGTGTGGTGGCCGGGACTGGACGCCGACATTGAAGGGGTAGTCAAGAGGTGCCAGCCATGCCAAGCCTCGCGGCCGGAACCACCCCGAGCGCCCGAGAGGGCCTGGGAATCCTCCCACCGTCCCTGGTCCCGCCTCCATCTGGACTTTGCGGGACCCTTCCAGGGCAAGCTGTTCTTCATCCTGGTGGACGCATACAGCAAGTGGCTGGAAGTGGTCCCAGTGCCCTCCACATCCTCGCAGGCCGCAATCCGGGCCATGTGGAGGATCTTCAGCGGCCAAGGGATCCCCGACACGCTGGTCACGGACAATGGGACCGCGTTCACCTCTGCCGAGTTCCAGGCGTTCACCAGGTACTACGGGATCCGCCACGTCCGATCCGCCCCGTTTCACCCCGCTACAAATGGCCAGGCGGAGCGCATGGTGCGCACCACAAAGGACGCACTTCGCCGACTGGACTCCACCGATTGGGACTATAAACTAGCCGCTTTCCTCTTCGGACAGCACACCACGCCACACTCCACGACCGGCCGCACCCCAGCCGAACTACTGCTGGGCCGTCGCCTAGCCTCCCGACTGGATCGGTTACACCCAGATCGGGCAACCCCGGAGGCCCCGGGCACCGAGACGTACGAGCCGGCCAGAGGGTTCTTTCCAGAGGACCCGGTGTACGCCCGAAACTACGGCCGGGGGCCTCAATGGATCCCAGCCCGAGTCATACGGGTCAAGGGCCCCCGTTCATACGAGGTCTCCAGCGAGGACGGCCAGATCCTCCACCGGCACATAGATCAGCTGCGCCGTCGCACGCTACAGCTGGACCCTGAGGATCCGGACGAGGACCCAGAGCCTGCCACATCGGCCCCACTCCCGGCACCGGATCCACAGCCGCCTCTCCGTGAGGAACCCGAGGCACCTCACACCGTGGTGCCAGCCTGTCCTGCCTCCTCGGCGCCCTCGTCGGTCCCAGGCCCCTCGGCTCCCAGGGCCCCCGAGACCGAACCCATCGCTACCCCGGGGCCCCGACGCTCGACGCGCCCCAAGAAGCCACCCGCCTACTTGAAGGACTTCGTCTGTGGGTGCCTTCTGAACCAAGGGGGGTGGGGTGTAATGTATTCAGCCTGACATGCCCGGACTTGCCCGGGCTGGCCAGGCACAACTCGTCAATAGCGTCATGTCCAAAGACAATGGGTCCTTAGGATCCTAGCCGGCCCAATCAAAGGGCCAGCTTCTCAGCCGGGAGACCAATGGTCGCCCGGTTACTGTAAATAGCCTATCGGGAGTAGGGGGTGTGTTTAGGTGTACTTGGTGGCGGGTTTTCTGAACCTATATAACCAGCCTGCGAGCTGGTCCCTTCGTCTTTGTCCTGAACTAAATAAAGGTATGCTTAGCTGAAATCACTCTCCGTCTGCATACTTTTCAGGTTGCTTCTGACAGATATCTCTTCCTAGGTTGCCTGGCATGGGAAACTTCCCAAAAGGAGAAGGGCATCGCTTGCACAGGGGCAGTTGACGTTCAGTCCCCAGGCCCACCCTCTACCCACAGGCAATGTGGTTACCTGGCAGAGCCAACCTCCCCACCCCAGGGCCAGGGGAACACCTGCACAGGAGCGGGTGGTTCGCAATTCCAGTCGCAGAGCACTGACTCTACTTCCTGGAGCCATCATTCCAGCCTAGGGGCACTCATTCCAGTCCCAGAGCATTAATTCCGTTCCTAGGGACCATCATTCCACTCTGGGGACTGTCATTCCAGCACCACAGCACAGATTTTATTGCTAGGGACCGTCATTACATTATGTGAACTATCATTCCAGTTCCAGAATACATCTCCTACCCTCAGGGACTGTCATTCCACTCTGGGCCTGTCATTCCAGTCCCAGAACACTCCTGCTACTCCCAGGGACTGTCATTCCACTCTGTGGTATCTCATTCAAGTCCCAGAACACATCTGCTACCCCCAGGAACTATCATTCCACTCTGGGGCCTGTCATTCCAGAACACTCCTATTACTTCCAGGGGCTGTCATTCCACTCTGGAGCCTGTCATTCCATTCACAGAACACTCCTGCTACCCCCAGGGACCATCACTCCACTCTGGGGGCTCTCATTCCAGTCCCAGAGCTGTCTATCTGGGCCCAGAGACCTTAATGGAAAATCCATTTCATATTTTCGTTGCAACTCATCTTGTGCTGTAATGTATTTTAATGGATCCCATACAAGTCAATTGGCATTCCTCGCTCATTATTTCCAATGGGCCTTCAAGTCTCTCCCATTGTTTCCAGTGGGCAATCCTGTCCTTCCTTTTATTACATCCCAAAAAAAGAGCTGCTTGCAGAACCCACAAAAGGGGTGAAGTAACTTTGCTGTTTGATTTGCCAAGGAAACAGGCAACCCCTAAGTAAAAACAAAAACACATAAAAGCAATAAAAATTCAACCCCAGTTTCCCACCCCTCACATCAAAGAAAGAGACAAGAGGGAACAAGGCATTGTAGCGGTGGAACTCAGGAAGGAGAACGAGGATGAGAAAAGGGAAGGCAATGATACTTTTCAACTGGCAGTTTGTATCGTCACCAGGAGATCAAGCAGGTTTCCCCACCCACCCACCTACCCAGCAACCCCAGTACGTTCCCCCCCAACCCAGGCCCACCACATTTTTTTTTTCACATGCACAAGGAGAACTAGACTCACAGAAAACCCGAGGCAAACAAAGGACAGTCACGCTCCTCCTGGGAATATATACACACACCCCTCTCATTCTGAGGGAGATGCATTCGGGTCTGTGCCCATCCCTAATAAACAGTTTCTTCAGCTTTGCACACAGTATATATAAGAACATAAGAACATAATAACATAAGAAGCCAATGTTGGATCAGGCCAATGGCCCATCCAGTCCCACACTGTCACACAGTGGCCAAAAATACCAGGTGCCATCAGGAGGTCCAGAAGTGGGGCCAGGACACTAGGAGCCCTCCCACTGTTGCCCCCCAGCACCAAGAATACAGTGCATCACTTGCCCCAGACCGAGAGTTCCTATCTATACCTTGTGGCTAATAGCCACTGATGGACCTCTGCTCCATGACAGTGGGTATTTTCAGTGAAACATAATTGCATGACAATTGATGGCACTGGCTGTTCTTGTTCTCAGTCAAGCAATATCCTAATTCAGATCTATGAAGTAGACGCTGATATGTTAGCAGAAGCCGGCTGTACACTAGCAGAAGGGGGAGGTTGATTTAGAATAAAGCCCACACAAGACTTGCTGCTTTAGAAAAGAAATGGTTACTCTTTATTTTAGAGAAATCCATGCTGAGATAGGAAAGGAGAGATTAGCCTTCTACCTATCTATCTAGGCTAGCGTACAGAGTAATTCTGAGAGCACCAGTTGCTCTCATGGAGGTAAGAGGGAGCAAGACTGCCCTCTGAGCTTTTCCATACTTCTTATTTTCTTCCTTCTATGCCTATACTGGGTGTTTCTTTCCTTTCTGCACATGTTTCTCTCTCTCTAGTGGTCACTTTTATATTTCACTACTGTATCTCCAGTTTATTTCCATGCACTTTTAAGGTGCTTGAGAATAAACTGTTGGTACAGTGATGTAATATCGAAGTGACCACTAGAGGGATCAAAACACAAGTGGAAAAGGGAAAAAAAGAAGCAATATGGGCGCACAAGTGACTAAATAACACGTGCAGAAAAGCCCAGAGAGAGAGTGCACAAAAACAGGAAGAGAAGGAGGCAGCAGAAAGGAAGACCCTGAGAAATGTATTCTGAGTAAACAAATAGACAGCAGCAGAACATGCAAAAGGAAGCATACAGAGGGATCTGACCTAGGGTTGCCATGGTGGGGACATTTGATCGTACATCATGTCAATGTGCAATGTTGCTTCTGGCACAAAATCTGAAATGAGGTCATCATGTTGGGCTGGTACTCTAAAATTCTACCAGAGTCTCTGGTAAAGCCATAAGAATGTGGAGGAAACTCTAGAACATAAGAACATAAGAGACGGAGGGATCTGACCTAGGGTTGCCAGGGTGGGAACATTTGCTCGTACATTGTGTCAATGTGCAATGTCGCTTCTGGCACAAAATCTGAAGTGAGGTCATCATGTTGGGCTGGTTCTCTAACATTCTACCAAAGTCTCTGGTAAAGCCATAACAATGTGGAGGAAACTCTAGAGCATTGCTGTGACACAGTGATGTCACTTCTGGTTTTATCGCAGGAGGAAGAGGAGGAAGGAGAAGGAGGAGGAGGAGGGCCGCCACTTCCTGTGGTGCATTGCTGTGACACTGTGATGTCACTTCTGGTTTTATCCCAGAAGGAGGAGGAGGAAGAGGAGGAAGAGGAGGAAGGAGAAGGAGAAGGAAAAGAAGAAGGAGGAGAAGGAGGAGAAGGAGAAGAAGGAGAAGATTAGATTTACCCTTCAGTCAGAGTCTCAGAGCGGCTTACAAACTCCTTTCCCTTCCCCTCCCCACAACAGACACCCTGTGAGGTAGGTGGGGCTGAGAGAACTCTTTCGAGAACTGCTTCTCAAACCACTACACCAAACCACTGCACTGAAGCTACACACATCCCCCCCCCTTATTTTCCCACCACCACCTTAACAAGAGGCAGTGGGACATTGGGGCTGGAGATCTGGCAGCCATTTAGAGCCCTCTACTTTATTCTCACAACTACTCCTTCTGGAGTAATAGTGTTCTTGGTACAAAGAGACACTGCATAATCCTTCAGTGATATTTGTGGGCAGAGTGATCTGAGCTACTGTTAAGTCAAGAACTGGACCAAAGTATTATCAAATCATATTATAAAAATGAGAAACTTTCAGTGATGTTTGTGGGCAGAGTGATCTGAGGTACTGTTAAGTCAAGAACTGGAAGAAAGAATTATCAAATCATATTATAAAAATGAGAAACACAAGAGCAAGGAAGACAATGTGTTCTATTGAACCAATCCATTCCCTTAAATTAATGCAAGCCTGCACACATATTTTTATCATGTAGTGGTTCTGTAAAATCCAGAAGACACATAGATGTCATTTTATGTCCACATTGTCCAGACTAGTATTTACTGAAGAATCCAAGAGCTGCCCCAGCAGATCCATTTGAGCATTCTCTCTCAGCAGTGGCTGACCAGATACTTTGGGGAAGCTCTTGAAAAGGACAGGATGGTTGTCCCTTGTTAAATCTTCTCAGTATAGAGAGGGCCTCTCTGGTTCATGCTTAATGGAATAACAATAAAGGCTTATTCTGACTGGTACAGCATTTAAGAAGAAGAAGAGATTGGATTTATACCCCGCCCTTCACTATCTGAAGGAGTCTCAGAACAGCTTACAATCTCCTTTCCCTTCCCCTCCCCACAACAGACACCCTGTGATGTAGGTGGGACTGAGAGAGCTCTCCTGAGAACTGCCCTTGAGAGAACAGCTCTGAGAGAATTTATGACTGACCCAAGGTCACACCAGCAGCTGCATGTGGAGGAGTGGGGAATCAAACTCAGTTCTCCCAGACTGGAGTCCGCACTCCTAACCACTACACCAAACGTATCATAAACACATCCCACTGGAATAAAATGTCCTTTTATAGTTAGGGTTGCCAGGTCCATCTGAGCAGCTGGCAGGGGATGGGGGTGCACTTACCAGGAGCAAGGAAGAACGCCTGGCATTTCAGCGATGTGCCTACATGACACGGAAGTGGAGTGACGGGCCAAAACTCTGGCAGAGCATTGCCCCCCAAATGCCAGGCATTCCTCCCTTTTGGTAACAGGGAGTGACGGGCCAAAACTATGGCAGAGCATTGCCCCCAAAATGCCAGGCATTCCTCCCTTTTGGTAATTCCCTGGCTCTTATGTTTACAATAGAACTGCACAACTATACTAGTTAGTTCAAAGCTGTAATTTGTTACACACACACACCCCAAAAAAGGTAAAAACACTCGTATTCTTTGCTTTTATTTTACTGGACTTGGGTATTTCCTGCCTCTTTTTTCACAATTACCAGTTATATTTATTTATTTATTCATTCATTCATTTGTTCATTTATTTATTTGTGTCCCACCCTATCCCCTTAAGCAGGCTCAGGGCAGCTCACAACACATGATAAAACAATAAAAATTCATAAAAACATCAAACCATTCCATCCAATATTTCAGCACTTAAATTAATACCTGACGGCAGCTAATAGTGTCTGACTTATATTATACATGCCTGAATAATATATGTGCATCCGCCTATTCATAACATTTGCAAGGCACCTTTAAAATTCTTATTTATTGTCTTAAGAATTCTGTGCATGGCAGACATATGATAGATAGGGAAGTTTGCCTGTGCATATACCTGGATGGCTGTTTCCTATGCTGCCACACCCAGTCAGAGTTTGAAGAGGTCATATAACAAAAGCCAGACGTTTTCTGGCCCTCATGTTCATGGACACTGCATGGTTTGTGTAAGTGGATATAAAGGACTTGTGATTTTTCACATTGCCCCTGTTTATAACCCTAAAGAAACATTCGTCACTCTTTACAGACCAGTTTGACCAAGGCTCCTTTGACATCCTTGTTTCTTAGGCTGTAGATAAATGGATTCAACAAAGCAGATACCACATTGTAAAAAAGTGAAAACTTCTTGTCCCTCTCTGGCTTGTAGCTGGATGCTGGGCGCATGTACATGAACATGGCAGCGCTGTAGAAGAGGGTCACAACAGTGATGTGTGAACTACAAGTAGAAAACGCCTTGAACTTGCCTTCAGTAGAGCGGATCTTTGAAACGGCTGCAAAGATGAAACAGTAAGACACCACAATCAAAGAAAGAGGGGTCATCAGTAGAATCACACCTAGCACAAAGTCCACGACCTCATTGACCCGTGTGTCTGCACAGGCCAATTTTAAGATGGCTGGCACCTCACAGAAGAAGTGGTTGATCTCGTTTGGGCCACAGTAGGGCAACCTCATGGTGAAACCAGTGTGCATCATGGCAAAGAGAAAGCCACAGGTCCAAGACCCAGCAGCCAGCTTGATACAGGAAGGTCTGCTCATGATGATGGCGTAGCGCAGTGGGTGGCAGATGGCAACATATCTATCATAAGCCATCACAGCATAGAGGACGCACTCGGTTATCCCCAAGGACAGGAAGATGTACATCTGGGCAGCACAGCGAGCATAAGAAATGGTTTTCCTCTTGGAGAGGAGGTGTATTAACATCTGGGGTACCGTGGTGGTGGTATAGCTAATATCCAAGAAGGAAAGGTTGGCTAGGAGAAAGTACATGGGTGTGTGGAGGCGAGAGTCTGTCATGATGAGGGTGATAATGAGACTATTGCCCAACAGGGTCAGAAGGTACAGGACCAGGAAGGCCACAAACAGCATCAGTTGCATTTGGGGCTGACTTGAGAAGCCCAACAAGATGAATTCTGACACAGAACTCTGATTTTCCCATGCAAGATCCTCTGACATCCTTAGTCTAAGAGATGTGAGGTGATATTTACTTTTTTTTTAAATGTCAAAATTAAAGAAAGTGCCAAATCTTTAAAAAGTGGCAAATCAAACCATGGTCATGCTGCCTCAAAGAATCAGTCCACACAGAGAAACTAGTGTGATCAAATACACCATGGATATTTTTTAAAAAGCAGTGTGGGGGCGTGGAGGATAGACCACATGCAAACACCTGTAAATGTATGCACAACCTTAAGGGATATATTACCCCTGTTCAAAAATCTGCCCACTGGCCTATGCAGAGCAGCGAGTGTGCAGTCTGACCATACTGCTGTGGTCTCTCTGATTTTAATGTTGTGCATGCCATTAATATTGTATTGTATTGTATTGTATTGTATTGTATTGTATTGTATTGTATTGTATTGTATTGTATTGTATTGTATTGTATTGTATTGTATTGTATTGTATTGTATTGTATTGTATTGTATTGTATTGTATTGTATTGTATTGTATTGTATTGTATTGTATTGTATTGTATTGTATTGTATTGTATTGTATTGTATTGTATTGTATTGTATTGTATTGTATTGCTGTGGTCATCTCAGCCAGGGAGACTGAAATGAGTGCCACCCATTCTGTGGTGAATATTTTTAGAACATTGTCCTTGATGCAATTTTGGAAGTAAGAGAAGCTGAGTACATGAATGAAAGTTGCATTTTAGATGCATGATGATAAGGTCAGTAACAAAACATAAGTTTGAAACAGTTTTTTTCTGGTGCCCTGAAGGAGTCAAAGAAGGTTTCAATTGGTGCCCAAGACTTGATTATACTCTTCCTCCAAAGCATGTTGCATGCTGTTATGATGAGGTTTCAGACCTGGTTAAAAAGAATTTAAGAAGGGCCAGTGTATGGCCTTAGTTTTCAAACTAGCACACACACACACCACACATCTACATCTAAAGATTTGCAGGGACAATAACATTCCAGGCATGCCAATATGCAAAGGACTTATTTGATTATCATCTGCCATGCAACTTGCTTGTATGGATCAATGCTATTGACAGGGTTCAGAATGGTATTTGTGAAATGCTGGTGCTATTGGAATGGCCTGTTGCCACATCCCAAATTGTGGCCATCTCACACCATAGTTCTTTCTGATTACCTTTTCACACAGGAGACCTACCCCCATTATTACTTTAACTCAAAACCAAGAACATAGGCAGTGTGATACAAGTCCTTCCCACTACATATTGATTGTGCCACCCTTGGGCTTCATCCTACAAATGTTTCTACTTGTCCAAATACCTTCTCCCAGATTCCATGGAACCTTCCTGTCCTTGCAAATGAAGGCACTTGGAGCATTAATTGATATTTTAGGCAACCATCCTTAAGCCATTCATTCCAGAAGACCTTTGAATATTATTGCTACTGAAATTAATGGTTTAGGGAAATTTATCCTTGCCACAACTGGGTGAAATACTGGTCATTGCACCAATATGAAGGCCCAGAAGGTTAGCACAACTTTCCAAACCAACACAATGGTGCAAACACACCGCACAGGTTATCCATAGATTATGAAAGGGCATCATCTGCAACGATGGAGCCACTTCAACGTGCACCATAGCTCAGTGGTACAGCACCTGCTTTAGATACAAAAGGGCACAGCTTCTAGGGCACGGTTCTCCCAGATTAGTGTTGGTGCTTCTAACCACTACACCAAAATAGGAGTATGATTACCAGCTGGCCTCTTTGCTCCCAGCTGAGAGAGAAAAGCAAATTGGACCTGAGAGGCCTTTGTGTGGTAGCCCCCTATCTAGGATTGCCAACTTCCAGGTGGGGCCTGGAGATCTTCCACAATTAGGGGTTATTTCATAGAAAAAGAGGTGCAGGGGCTCATTACCATAACTTATTAGCATAACTTATTTGCATATGCCACACCCCTGACATCACCGGAAGTGTGTCAGAAGGCAACACCCACCGCTCAGGCTCCACTGGACTGTTCTGGATTGCTAGCTATTGGGGGGGGGGAGTGCAAATCTGTCCTCACAGAGGAGGGAGAACTTGTACCTGAATAAAAGTTGGTCTTAAAGGTGCCACTGGACTGTTTTGGATTGCTAGCTATGGGGGGGGGAATGCACAGATCTGCCCTTACAGAGGAGGGAGAGCTTGTACCTGATGGCGGGATGGGGGTGGGCTCTGCAACTTACCTGGCTGCTTCTTGCTCCTGGTGGCCCAACTGAGGGCTGCTGGGAGCAGGGGGTGGGGCTTGTTGCATGTGCCCACCCCCTGGGCTCCTTACTGCCGGAGCTCCGCTCCTGTGCGCTCCCGCAGGAAATGACCCCTGTCCACAATTATGACTAATTTCCAGACTTACAGAGATCAGTTCCCCTGGAGAAAGTGGCAGTATCAGAAGGTGGGCTCTATGGCATCACATATCTGCTGAGGTCCTCCCCCTCCCCCTCCCCCAACCCTGCCCTCTCCAGTCTCCAACCCTACAATATCCATGATGGATTAATCAGGGGACCTCCATCAGTGATTCGATACATCTAAATAATCTAGCAAAACTTTTAAGACAATGTTTTGTCAAATGAAGTAACAATACTAACTCTTTTGTTAAACACAGGCCTCACCATATTCTGAGGGTTTTGAATTAATAGGTTGCCATCTCTGGGTTGGGAAATGCTTGGAGATTTGGGGGTGGTGCTTGTGAAGGGGAGAACTGAGGGAGGGATTTCAACTAGAAGAGAAGAAGAAAAAAGAGAAGAAGAGATAGGATTTATACCCCAGCCTTCACTTGGAGTCTCAGAGCGGCTTACGATCTCCTTTCCCTTCCCCTCCCCACAACAGACACCCTGTGAGGTAGGTGGGGCTGAGAGAGCTCTGAGAGAACTGTGTCTGGCCCAAGGTCATGCCAGCAACTGCATGTGGAAGAGTGGAGAATCAAACCTGGTTCTCCCAGATTGGAGCCTGTGCTTCTAACCACTAACTCCAAGCTGGCTCTCTCCTGTTCTCTGTAACTCTGGGAATTATAATTGTGGAAGAGTGTATGGTATACCACAGGGTTTGCCCTCTGAAGCTGCCACTTCCTCCAAAGGAACTGATCTCTGTAGTCTGGAGATCAGTTGAAATTCCAGGAGGTCTCCTGGCCCCTCCAGGTGGGCAACTGTAAATAGGATCCAAGTGAAAGAAGGCTTGGCATAGTAATCAGGATCATAGACTACGGTTAAACATTAATGACTTCAAATTGGTGTAGTGGTTAAGAGCGTGAACTCTAATCAGGGAGAACCAGTTTTGATTCTCCACTCCTCCACATGCAGCTACTGGTATGACCCTGGGTTAGTCACAAGTTCTTTCAAAGCTGTTTTCTCACGAGCAGTTCTCTCAGAACTCCAGCCCCACCTAACTCACAAGGTGCCTGTTGTGGGGAGAGGAAGGGAAAAGGAGATTGTAAGCCTCTCTGAGACTCCAAGTGAAGGGCTAGGTATAAAAATCCAACTCTTCTCTTCCTCTTCTTCAAATCCCAGTTCACTTGGTCTCTCTGTCTCTCATCCTAAATTACCTCACAGAGGCCTCATGGTAATAAATTGTGGAGGCAAGTATTGTATAAGCAGTACTGAGCCCTTTGGAGGAAGGGTGGGGTAATAGATAAGGGGTGATAGATTAAAAAATGTTTACTTGGAAAACTTGATGGATAGGTTTTGCATTCAGAATCCAACTGTTCACCATACTGGAGAACAGGAAAGAATTGTCACATCAGAATTATTATTATTAATGGTGACACTGTTTTTCTTGATCCAACTTCTTCATATAGGGCTTGACTTGGACCCATTTGTTCCAGGCATCTGGATTCAGTCCATTATGTTGTGTCTTACTTTTCAAGAGACACTTTTTTGGTGTGATACACCTTAGAATTCAGTTAGCTGCATTGCCTGCTGGTGGCACATTATACTATGGAGAACATGAACTAAGGAGACAGTGTATCTCTGTTGCTGAGAAGCAACACTGGGGTAGGCTAAGGGATCTATACCCAGCTTCTGTGGTATCTGATTGGCCACTGTGGGAAACAGAATGCTGGAATGTTCTTAGTATGTAATATGATTATTAATAAATGAACAACCTTGCTTAGGGGCAAAGTATTGGATTTCAGGTCCCCTCCGTCCTGGTGATTCTCTCTACCCTGAAGCAAAAGATTTTCTGACCACTGGGAAATATTTAACATCTTGATAGATATCTTAAGATTTCATTCCTTCGGTGTTCGCTAGTGTTTATAGTCCTGGGAAAAAGCAACAATGGTGGTCAGAAAGTTTGCTTACCTTCATTCTTCACCTCTGCATCTGGAAAGGGATTTTATTGCCTTCGATAGCCACTCTCTCCAACAGTGTTGCTCATACTTTATTGAGCTGAAAAATTGCTCATCTGGTTCTTTCCTCCCAAACAGCTGATAAGACTCCTTATCAGTGTGTGCCAGTTGCGCATGCTACAAATAATAATTAAAATAGGCTTACACCTCCAAAGACAAGCTGGTGAATGTATGCTGTATTGGGCAAAGCTGTTTTTCCCCACAGTTTAGTGATGGAGGTGTGAGCTGATGATTGGGGGGGGAGAAAGTCAGGAAAATGTATTAGTTCCTTCAGCATGCAGAGTAATTACTTTACTACTCATTCAGTTATGTAGAATGACATAAGAAGAGACTTGGAAGGTGGCTTAAGTACTTCAGAGGTGTCTCTCAGTCCCAGAAGCATTCAGTACTTCATTGAGGTAATTAATTGAAGACTAAATAACTTGTTATTTTGCATCACTAATACTGATGACAGAGTCAGGGAGAAAAAAAGGAGATGGTGAGATTAAAGGAGGAATAACATGAGAGAAAAAGAAATAAAAACAGACGAATTTATGAGTCTTTTCCAAACATTACAGTTAGAGTATCCTACCCTGCATAATTTGAGCATGTGTAACCAGTCATCCTCCTAATACATGTGACTGCTATTTTGTCTGCAATGGGCACTATGCAGATACTGACAGCTGGTAGGTTCACAGTGTGCATTACTGTAATGGACAAAATAAGATATTATTATTTGGAAATGAGCTCACCATTGTTTTGTAGCAATCAATTGACCTAGCTGTAGACTGACATCAAAGTCCAGGACATTTGCACTAGTGTAGTTATATCAGACTGTGTTATGTGCCAAGTCACCTTTGACTTATGGCAACCCTATGAATGAATGACCTACAAAACACCCTATCTTTAACAGCCACACTCAGGTCTTGCAAACTGAAGGCCGTGGCTTCCTTGATGGAGTCCATCCATCTCATGTTGATTCTTTCTTTTTTCCTACTGCCTTCAACTTTCCATTTTATTGTCTTTTCCCAGTGCATCTTGGCTTCTCATAATGTGGCCAAAGTACAATAGCCTCAGTTTATCTAGAACCCACGAATTTGTCCTTTTAGCACCCCATGGTATCTATTTTATATATTTTATTTATGTTATTTATTGACGGTCTTCCTCACTTGGACTCAAGGCAGATTACACGGAGTGAGTCAATACAATCAACAGAATGGGACATTCAATGAACAATGCAGTAGGAATTAAGGTTGTAGAACCAACCAGATGTCTAAAAGAACTGAGGCAAAACATAAGTATTAATGTGACACATTAAACAATACAAAAATTACATAGTAGGATCCTGTTTCAGCAAGCTATACACAGTACTATAGGCCACGGTCCCATATAATTTATTCAAGTAACTTTGTGGATCATTTTGTTCAATGCAACCCTATTGCATGCATAGAAAAGTCCTCTTGAATAATTCAGTTTTTCATAGTTTGTGGGAAGCCAGGAGAGGGGGGGCCTTCCTGACCTCCTCAGTTGGCCGTTTCATAAGGGGGGGGCACACAACTCTTCTACTCACCTGTCTCCAGTCCAGAGTGCAAGCATATTCTGGCATAACATGATGATGTACTTTTCTTTTGCTGTCAAGTCACAGCTGACTTACGGTGGTCCCTTGGGGTTTTCAAGGCAAGAGATGTTCAGAGGTGGTTTGCCACTGGCTGCCTCCTCCTCATGACCCTGGTATTCCTTAGAGGCCTCCCATCCAAATACTAGCCAGAGTCATCCTTGCTTATCTTCCAAGATCTAACAAAATAGGGTTAGCCAGGGTTATCTTATGGCCTGGTGCTGATATACCACTGCATATCGATTATCGGTACTGACAAATACTAAATACCATTGCATCTCAGTATTCAAACCTGTCAAATATTAACTATCATATCAAATAATCAGAAACTACATATGTGAGCAACTAGAGGAATATCAACTATTTGGAAAATATTGGCACAATCAAAATATCTAAAGAATTTTTGACACTGAAATCCACAAAAAGGAATGGTTGGGATAAAGTTGTTTCAGGTATAATTACAAACCAACCAACCAAAGCAAAACAAAACAGCATCACAGTTGAACGGTAAATCCATCTCTCAGCCTAGAAAGGTTTTCAAAGCGGCTTACAATATTACTTTAAAATGAACAGATTATAGATTATACTTGAACACTGTGATATCCTTGCATTATCTCCTGAAACATGGTTTCCTTTGTGGGGAAAACAGGAAATGTACTTGTGTATATAACAAAACACCAGATTATACTTGAACACTGTTAGGGGTCCTTTCCTGCCAGAGCGCCCCGGAGTGGTGCTCCAGCAGTAAGGAGCCCAGGTCCCGCCCCCGCCTTTCCTGGCCACCGGCAGAGAGACTTGGGGGGGGGGATTTAAATCCCTGGGTTCCCTGCCCGATGTTCTCCAGGTGCCCTGCAGCCACGGGGCACCTGGAGAAGATTGGGCAGGGAACCCAGGCATGTCTGCCCACCTCCCCTCCCCCTCTCCAGCCAGCCCTCTGCGGCAGGTTGGCTGGAGAGGGGAAGGGGAGGCGGGCAGACATGGCCCCTTTCCCCCTGAGCTTCTCTGCTTTTGCGGAGAGACGGGGGGGGGATTTAAACTCATTTGCATATGCCTTAACTCATTTTAAACATGCCTGCCCTTTGTCAGGGGGTGTGGCATATGAAAACGAGTTATGCAAATGAGCTTCTGCACCTCTTTTTCTAGGAAATTACCCCTGAGCACTGTGATAGCTTTGCATTATCTCCTGAAACATGGTTTCCTTTGTGGGGAAAACAGGAAATGTAGTGTATATAAAATATATGACCATATATCTAAAGTAAAATGAATTTATGGTTAAAAGGCTTGGTTATGCTTTATCATATATCTGATGTAAAACCACCATGGATATTTGCATTCATGAAGGTGGAACCTTAACATCAATGATAGAGATGGGTTTTGCTCTAGAAATGATTTGGCAGAACTGGACATTTTCTCCGAGATTCTGCCTCAGACTGCAGAAGGGATTTCTGCATCCTGGGTGGGCTTGGATTCCAGTCTGGATTTCAAAATGCCAAGCCCAACAAGACATGTGTGGAAGCTTCCAGTTGTATTGCTCATTGCCCCCCAAATATGGTAGAAGTCTCCACACGTATGCAATGAAACCATTCTATCATGACTGGGGGTGGGGAGGTAATCCCCCAAAGCTGTAAATTGATTTTAAAAAACTGTGTACATGACTATATTAACACTTCTAAGGAGAGGTTCTTCCTAATAAAAACTGTTCTGAAGGACATCTGTACTTTGCAGAACACATAGTTTATAGACCAAAGGTGTAACACTAAGCAAATAATGACCTTCTGCTGTTTTGGATCCCTCTGTTTCTTCATCAACAGTAGTCTTGTTCAAGTAACAGTGAATGCATGTACTGTCTGTGTACCCTTGATTTTTGTTTATAACATATATTCAGTAATTCTCATGTTACAGTCAATGCATGTA
>NW_015177038.1:293453-298670 GCF_001447785.1 Gekko japonicus | reverse complement strand
TGCCAGCCTCCAGGTGGGACCTGGGGATCTCCTGCTTTTACAACTGATCCCCAGCTGACAGAGATCAGCTACCCTGGAGAAAATGGCCGCTTTGAAGGATGGACTTTATGGCATTGTACCATGCTGAGGCCCCTCCCCTCCCCAAACCCCGTCCTCTCCTGGATCCACCCCCAAAGTCTCCAGGTATTTTCCAACCCAGACCTGGCAACCCTACTGATGATGCTCAGCTCCCATTTTCACCCACAGATTCTACAGCAGCAGTGGGTGTTGAAGAAGAAGAAGAGGAGGAGGAGGAGGAGGAGAAGGTGGTGGTGGAGGAGGAGACTGGATTTATACTCCGCCCTTCACTACCCAAAGGAGTCTCAGAGTGGCTTACAATCTCATTTCCCTTCCCCTCCCCACAACAGACACCTTGTGAGGTAGGTGGGGCTGAGAGAGCTCTGAGAGAACTGCTCTTGAGAGAACTGCTCTGAGGAAACTATGTGACTGACTCAAGGTCACACCAGGAGCTGTATGTGGAGAAGTGGGGAATCAAACCCGGTTCTCCCAGATTAGTGTCGGTGCTTCTAACCACTACACCAAAATAGGAGTATAATTACCAGATGGCCTCTTTGCTCCAGCGGGAACAAAACTGGGGGATGGAGCAACATTGCATGATGTCCTTTACAGAACTCCCTCTCAAGAAAATACTGCTGAACTTGGCCATGGTCATGTTTTAGGAAGGGAACAAAGGCCTTCTTATGCTTCCAGGTTCAGTAAAGGCTATTATGTACTAGTGGAACTTGAGTCTGAGCAATGCTCCAAAAGCCTTTAAGACTATTGGCTGTGTTACTGGTAACGGCCAATCATATTTGTTGACTATAACCCAATAGCTGCACTGTCATTAGTCACATTGTAAATAGTTCCTGCAAATTAAGGATTCTGGCTGGTACTGGTTGTTATTTAAGGAGGGTGTGGTTTTTACAAGTATAAATTGGCTCCTATTGAGCCTGTGTCTTTGGTTTGGAAGTTCAATAAAGAAGCATTTTGTTATGAAAAGAGCTGCCTCATCTCAATACAATAAAGGCTAAGAATGAACTTTTGTGCCTATACTCAGCTGTTGTTTGATTGGATGATTCAGCAATGTGTTCTTTGTTGCAGTTGTTCTTTGTTAACTACCCACTGAGAAAGTGTATGCTTGTATGCTGTCCCTCCATGATCAGGGATTCTGCTTTCCAAATTTTACTGATCACAGGGAGGGAGCATACATGGGTACACTTTCTTAACATATAGTCACCATGCTCACTAGCTGGTGATCTCTTGGAGGTTGGGGTGGAGCCAGCAAACTCCACTCATTCCCCTTCTGTGCACGGTGACTGAACACATGTTGAGGTCATGTACTTGGGGGCTCTCGTTTCATAGGACTATGCCCCAGTTGCGTATTCTCTCCATTATAGTAATGGAAATGTTATCAGCAGTTTCTGCCACCCCTCAAGAAAGAGAAAAGAAGGGGTGGCAGGCTTTACTCCTGTTGCCATCAGTAACTGCAACAACTGGGCAACCAATGCACATTCAGACAAAAAACACTTTATTGCACTAAGTTATGAGTACAGTACTGGTGGAAGTTGAATCCACTTTCCAAGTTATAACTTTCGGTTTAAGTATTGTTTTTCAGTGCTACCACACATATGTGCAGAGATGAACCATATGGATCCACAGAGAGAAGAAGAAAAGTTGGCAATTAGAAAGTATTTGGTGAAAATGCCAATTTAAACAACAATCAGAAAATGACCAAAGAGGGGGGAAAGTGAATGATGTATGTAATAAGGTGGTTTCCCACACAGAATGTGACAAGTTGGAATCTGTGTATATTTTAGAACGTGAATGAAACATCTCATTATATGATAAGCAACAGCTAGGATAATTATCCTGATGGGAATTGAAAACAATCTAATCAAAGCCATTGCAAGCAAGTTTATAACTCTGCTGAGAATCTATCATTAGCTGTTTCAAATATTAACTTTTCAGGAGTCCAGAATATCTTCGCTTCCCAGACGTGTTTCTTCAACAGGTAACTATCTCCCAGAAGCAAAAAAAATCCTCATTAACTGAAGTGTTCTCCCTTGAGATGTTTTCAGGAAAAAAACAGTTTTGGTTTGGCAAAACAACACTTAAATGAGACTTGTTAATAAGAACCAGAGGATCTTATTGAAAGATATAATTAAAGAACTTTAAATGAGATGCTGGTTGAGAATTAGCAAATGAAAACTTGCTCTGAATAGGAAATACATATTTTCTGTGCACTTGGCTGTCTGATTACCTTGAAGTAATTTTACATCAGTATGTAAAGCGATCAGATCCATGCAGGCACCTGGTCATTGAAACAGAATAAATCCTATAGACTTAAAGGACACTACAAGGGCTTTGAGATTTCCTTTGCCGCAGCTGGTATGAGACCGTGCTTCCCTGGATCACATCGTTCTCTTTACAATAGCCATCCAGCCTCTTAAAGAACTAATTCACAAATATATGCCCAATATTGACAACTTTTTTTTTGAATGTATAAATGATGGCATTTGAGGCATTATCAGATTATAAGAAAGGGATGTCCAACTTGCCTCGACTAGGGCAAGGGCCTTTTTGGCCCTGACCCCCTACCTGGTGGAAAGAGCTCCCGTATGAGATCAGGGTCCTGCTGGATTTATTACAATTCCACAGCAACTGCAAGACATAGGTCTTCTGCCGGGTTTTCAGTTGAGGCAGCAGGCATTCCCCCCAACACACACTTCTGATTGGCCTCTCATCATGTTAGATCCCCAAGCATGAGAATAGATCCACGTTCAAAAGTAAAGCAAGATTTATTTCAAAGACATGGTTGATCACAAACACACAGGAATTGATTGGAATGACGTTAGTCAGCAGTACAGGTATAATAAAGGGATTTTGAACAAGGTTTGGACTCATGGTCGCTCTTCCCGCTGGAAACGGGGAGATTAGAAAGGGCGCGAAGTTACATGAGAAAGTAACACCCGGTTTCCTAAACACAAGTTCCTTTCACACGGGTAAAGCTAAACAAGCATGAGCGCGAAGACATAACTCCCACTTCTCACCAGCTGGCGACCTTGGTTACAGCAGTTGCCTAATGGAGAAAACACTTCAACAGACAAGGTAGGGGGGGGGAGAAGGAAGGGACGTGAGACGTTACAGCAAAGAGATGGCAGCTCGCTGACACATCAGTGTCCCGAATTTGGACAACCATCTGGGAACTATACCATCAGTTTTAGCTACCGAGTTACTAATTAGATTCTGCATGGTATTTTATGATTGTATGATTAATGTATTGTTTTAATTCTGTTTTAAATTGGTTTTAATTGTTATTGTAGATTGTTTTAACATTGATGGAACCTGCCCTGAGCCTGCTTGTGGGGAAGGCGGGATACAAGTTTAATTAAATAAACAAACAAACAAATAAAGCTCTGTTTGTGGTCTTTGATTTGAATGGACCATTTCAAACATGCTTGGCACGCAGTTTTCAGGTGAAGAGCATGCAGCTGTGAACATCCTTTTTAAGGCAACGTAAAAGCATGTAGGTTCCTATATATCAAAAGATTTTCAATGGTATTGTGTATTTATGTGTATAGATTATGTACAATGCACACATAGATTGCATATAAATTGTACAAGTGTGCCAATGTCGTAAAATAAACAGGCACATCATCAGTGCCAACAACAAACACCGACACATCAAAACCATTCATAATGACAGCCTATGGAAAGAAAGAGAAAGAGTACATTTGTTTGTCCCTAACACAGGCTACCCTTAGGATTACTATAAGTTTTTGACAATTCAGAAAGTGAGACGTGGAATGGCATAGTACAGCTCAATCTTATCAGATCTCGGCAGCTATGCTGTGTCAGTACTTGGATGGGAGACCATCAAAAAAGACTTTGCAGAGGACAGCAATAGCAAATCACCTCTGCTTGTTCACTTGCCTTGAAAACCCTTGCTGGGGTTGCTCTACGTTGGCTGTGATTTGACTGCACTTTACACACACACACACACACAGAGAAATTGCTATATCAGTGTTACTGAGATACCCTGGCTTAGTGTCTGTGCTTACTTTCAATATATCTGACATGAGGATATTCATGCTATCGTACAAAGCTAAAATGCAACCGCAGTTCAAATTCTAGTGATGGACCCCACCCAAAGCACTTATACATTATTGCCTAGATGTGAAAATGCCTTAAAACTTTTATTATATAATTTCTTATTTTCAAAGATCAGGAAGAAACGACTACCAGACTTGGTTTCACTTTTGCAAAATTCAAAATAATTATATTCAGAGTATTATTTGTTCAAGTATTGTTTGTCTAGTTGATTTTGAACAATTGGTGGCTAGCCTCTCATGTCAATGCAGTCTTACCCTGTGTGATATATTTAATTCTACCCTCTCTCAAAAGTATGGATTCAAACCTCAAAGAAAAATGGGAGATAGGCTTGCAAATCTGCATGTTTGTTTATTTATTAGAAGCCCATTTTTTTATTCCTGCTTGCTCTGCTTGCTGACCTCCTAGTGTTAGCAGTCGGAACCCTCCTCCCGCAGAAGGGTAGTTTACATCAGAAAGAAAGAATACCTTTCATACAAATATCACCTCCAAAAGTCACAGAAATAAGACATTGTCTAGCCTGAAATGCCACTCAAAATGGATGCCAGCAAGAATCAAACCAGAGACAATTCTGGGTAAATATTTCTCTTTTTGGAAGGTGAAGTCAGGCGGTTGGCTATAAGAACATAAGAACATCAGAGAAGCCAATGCTGGATCAGGCCAACGGTCCATCCAGTCCAACACTCTGTTACACAGTGGTCAAAAATACCAGGTGAAATCAGGAAATCAGGTCCAGCAGTGGGGCCAGGACACTAGGAGCCCTCACTAGAGCCAGTTTGGTGTAGTGGTTAAGTGTGCGGACTCTAATCTGGGAGAACCGGGTTTGATTCCCCACTCCTCCACTTGCACCTGCTGATGTGACCTTGGGTCAGTCACAAGCTCTGGCACAGCTGTCCTTGAAAAAGAGCAGTTTGTGTCAGAGTTCTCTCAGCCCCACCCACCTCACAGGGTGTCTGTTGTGGGGAGGGGAAGGGAAAGGAGTTTGTAAGCCGCTCTGAGACTCCAAGTGAAGGGCGGGGTATAAATCCAATCTCTTCTCTTCTCTTCTTCTTCTATTGACCCCACCCC
>NW_015177038.1:292179-292342 GCF_001447785.1 Gekko japonicus | reverse complement strand
GACCAGAACTGTACACAGTATTCCAAATGAGGTCGCACCATTGATTTATATAGGGGCATTATGATATTGGCTGATCTGTTTTCAATACCCTTCCTAATAATACCCAGCATAGTATTGGGCTTTTTTATTGCAGTAACACACTGTCTCGAACTTTTCAGTGCGT
>NW_015177038.1:289974-291868 GCF_001447785.1 Gekko japonicus | reverse complement strand
TACCACCCTCCACTGAGAAAATTGCCCATTTATACTTACTCTCTGTTTCCTATTAATTAGCCAGCTGCAACGTGTGTATTTTGCAGCTTCAGTGTACATGAATGCATACCATCAAAAATCTGCATACTGAGTTCATGCACAGCATATTCTCCCTGTACATGAGACAGATGTGCCAGAAACACAACACCTCAAAAAGGGTCAATAAGATACAAAAGCAAGGGAGCAGAACCACCTCCAGACATAGCATTTTCAGAATTCAGCAAAACGGTTAAGAACATAAGAACATAAGAGAAGCCAATGTTGGATCAGGCCAATGGCCCATCTAGTCCAACACTCTTTGTCACACAGTGGCCAAAAATACCAAGTGCCATCAGGAGGTCCACCAGCACTAGAAGCCCTCTCACTGTTGCCTCACTGTTAAGGAAATAGCCAGAAAAGCATGTTGGTTTAGTTACAAACTTGGTGAACATTTCATACAGATACTATAACACCGTTATGCCATATCTTTGTGAGGATTAATCAATCAACCTGAACTTTCCATTGATTTCAATCAAGCAGTCAAACCATATCTGAAATAGGCCCCTAAAGCCAATTCAGAGAATGGTGTTCTGTGAACAAGAGCTGAACCCAAATGTAAAAATCTCTTGGTTGCCTTGAACCTGAACTGGAATCTAACCAACATAAAAATGAATTTGGTTCCAGTCTGGGCTCAAGGCAAGGAAGAGAAAGGTTTAGGTTCAATTCCAGTCTCCACTTTGCAAAGTAAAGGTTGTCTATTGTGAGCGGAGGAAAATGGAGCACTGTAAGACTGGGTGTTTGGGGTGAGAGTGAGCACAGTTATAAGCCGGTCTCAGACCGGCTACTTTCGTCTTCTTAATCCGATGTAACTAATAAAGTATGAGCTGAATCACTATGCTATGCCTCAGTCTCAGTACTTTATGTATTCGTTTTATAGCACTTTGTGCCCTGTGAGCCGCCCTGAGCCTGCGTGCGGAGAGGGACGGATAGAAATAGAAATAAATACATAAATAAATAATTATATGGGGCATGCTATTTGTCTCTGTCTGTCCTTTTCCCCGAATGCCCTTCTGCAGTTCTTCATAGCTGTGTTGTGTTCATGTGAATATGTTCATGTTGTTGTTCATGTGAATATTAGGATAATACTCATGAGTGAGCAGGCTGGGCTGTTTACATACAAATAGAACTATCTGTGAGGGCTCCAATTTCCTGCTTGAAACACAGCCTTCTCCCAATGGCACATTTGCCCTATCTCTTGGAAAGACAGAACATGAGGAGTGCAGGGGTCAAAGATAGAGAAGATTGTTAAGAAACAGTTAATTACCTGGTGAGATCTGCTTGGCTTATCTGAGATGGTGAAGGTTTGAAAGGAAGGAAAGTCTCTATGGGGAAATTCAGACTTAAAGCAGTGAACAAGAGAGATGAGTCAAGGCAATAGTGCTGGGAGTCTACTTTAGTTTCCTGCAAGATCAAAGCCCAAGATTGCAGTAAAAGCAACAGGGAATCTCCATTTTAAATCAGGCCCAGAGCCTTTCCACTCCTACATGGAAATTAAAATTAAATAAATTCCATCTCAAGGTGATGCAATCATCTGTCCCTTGAAAAATATGCAAAGCGAGGGGAGGGGCGATGGAGTAGCAAGGTGGTTGGAGAATCCAGAGCTCTGGATCTCACCAACCTTTGGAGTCTTTTTAGGGGACTTTCTTGACATTTCTGGACTCCTCCAGATTTGACAAGGGTCCACCAGTTCCTCGGGAGTAGGAAACTGGAAGCAGAAGACTTAAACTGAGCTCCCTGTTTGCGGCAACAACAGGTGAAGTTTCAGTTTGTCTTGAAGCACCAATCACGCAGTTCATGGCTGGAAAGCTACATCAAG
>NW_015177038.1:270775-288915 GCF_001447785.1 Gekko japonicus | reverse complement strand
AGTTTCCTCATCATCTTATCCATTTTAACCATAAAAAGTAATTTCTTTATCCTTTCCCCAATTTCAGGGACTCTGTCCTGTTTCCAACATTGGGCATATGTCATTCTGGCAGTTGTAATTATATACCACATCAATGTCCTTTTCGCCATATTGACTTCTTCCATTTTAAGTCCCAAAAATAATATTTCCGGTTCTTTCTTGAACTTACATTTCACAATTTTCTCCATTTCCGCATGTACTTCAGCCCCAAAAGTCTTTGCTTTATCGCACGTCCAACACATATGGTAAAACGAGCCCTCTATTTTTTTACATTTCCAACATTTGCTTGACATATTACAATTTATATTTGCAATCTTTTTTGGTGTCATATACCATCTATACATCATCTTATAGCAATTCTCTTTTAAATTATTACACGTTGATATTTTCATTGCATTTTTCCATTAAAATTCCCAAGACATCTATTTCTTTGTTCATATTAACCACCCATTTTATCATTTGTTCCTTAACTGTTTCATCTTCTGTATACCATTGTATACCATCTTCTGTATACCATCTTATACATTTTAGATATCAACTTTTTACCTCCCTCAAACCATACATTTTCAATCTCATTATATTTTTTTCTGAACCCAAAACCTTTTTTTATCAGTTTTAACAAATCATGAATCTGTCTATATTGTAACCAATCATATTTAAAGTCCAAATCTTCAATATCTTATACATTTTAGATATCAACTTTTTACCTCCCTCAAACCATATATTTTCAATCTCATTATATTTTTTCCTGAACCCAAAAATATTTTTATCAGTTTTAAACAAATCATGAATCTGTCTATATTGTAACCAATCATATTTAAAGTCCAAATCTTCAACCATTTTCATTCAAATGTCTTTCCTACAGGTTTTAAAATGTCTCTATATTGTAACCAATCCTCTCCTCTATGTATCAAAAATGGTTTTATAACCTCCGCCGGTACAATCCAAAGTGGTCTCTCATCTAAAAAAAAACCTTCTATACTTAGTCCATGTATCAAATAATGCTCTTCGGATATAATGATGCTTAAAGAAACTATCCATTTTTGTTTTCCCATACCATAAATAGGCATGCCAACCAAATTTACAATCATGTTCTTCTAATGCCAACAGTTTTCTATTGTCCAATGTAATCCATTGTTGCAACCAAGTTAAACAGACCGCCTCATGATACAATCTAAAATTTGGTAATTGAAATCCACCACTTTCTTTAGCATCACATAAAATCTTCATCTTGATCCTAGGTTTTTTCCCCGCCCACACAAACTTTGAAACCTCTTTCTGCCAAGAATTAAATATCTTTACGTCTCTCACTATTGGGATTGTCTGAAATAAAAACATCAAATGTGGTAAAATATTCATTTTAACCACCGAAATTCTCCCCAAAAGTGACAAATTTAATGTATTCCATTTCTTTATATCTTGCTGTATTTTGGGCCAAAGTTTGTCATAGTTATTCTTAAAAAGGTCTATGTTTTTCATTGTCAAATCAATACCTAAATATTTAGTCTTTTTGACAACTTCACATTGTGTCAATCTCTGTAGCTCCTCTTGTTTCTCACCAGTCATGTTTTTGCACATCACCTTGGATTTATTTTTATTTACGTAAAAACCTGCTAAATCTCCAAACTCTTTTATTTTCTCCATAAGCAATGGTAAATTCCGTAAAGGGTCTTCCATCATAAACATTACGCCGTCCGCAAAAGCTCTATATTTATAGGTGAATCCTTTGTTGGTTAAACCCTTAATTTCTTTATCTTCCTTAATTTGTCTCAACAGTACTTCTAATATCCATATAAATAATAACGGGGATAGAGGACCACTTTGCCTCGTCCCCTTTTGTACTTTAAAGTACTCCGTCATCTCCGTATTGATTACTAATGCTGCTTTTTGTTCCAAATAAATGGCTTCTATTGTATTTCTAAATTGTTCTCCATCAATCTTTTCCATCACTCCATACATAAAATCCCAATTTAAATTGTCAAAAGCTTTTTCCGCATCTACAAAGAAAAATCCAACCTCTTTCTCTGGGTGTTTATCATAATATTCAATTGCATCAATCACCACTCTTATATTGTCCTTTATCTGTCTATTTGGTTAAAAACCTGCTTGCTCCTCGTCAATAGCATCTTTTAAATATATCTTTAGCCTCTCCGAAATAATTTTTGCAAAAAGTTTGTAATCATTGTTCAAAAGGGAAATTGGTCTATAATTTTTCACATCAGTTAAATCTTGTGCTTCTTTGGGGATATGCGAAATTGTAGCTTCTTTCCACGATTCTGGTAATTTCTTTGTTTTTCTTATTTTATTTACCAAGAGTTCAAAAGTCGGGACTAGCTCCTCTTTAAATTTCTTATAAAAATTGGCAGTGAAACCATCTGGTTCTGGAGCTTTCCCTAATTTTGTCTCCTGAATTGCTTTATATATCTCTTCTTTCATTATTGGATTTTTTAACATTATCTTAATGTCATCTGCAATTTTTGGCATCTTCATTTTGTCCAAATAAGTCATTATTTTGTCTTTATCTGTTGATTTCTTTTGAAAAAGATTGGCATAATATTTAAAAATGCTCCCTTAATTGGCTGGAGGGACTCTGAGCCCCCGCCCACCAAGAAACCCCCTTTGGGCCCATGCCCTTTCTGTAACTCAGAATAAAAAGGTTCAAGGCAGTTTTTCAAATTAGCTCTTTTGAAGACATATGTTAAGTTTGTATTTCCGGTATGCCTGTGATTTGTATAATGTTTTATATTATTATTTTAACTATTGTTTTTTCTGTAAGTCACCCTGAGCCTGCCTCAGAGGGGAGGGCGGGGTAAAAACCAAAGTAATTAATTAATTAATTTAGTATCCCACTCACCACACCAATCTACCATAGTGTTTTTAAAAAGGAATAAAGAATTTGTATTTAGCTTTCCACATTTTATTTGCTTATTTGAAATATTTATATATTACTGTAATGGCAGTCAAAAAAAACAATGAATTAAATACAGAATGGCAAATAAAACAACTAGCATATATCCTGCTATAGGCTGGAGGAAGTTCCCCCACCTTAAAGGAGTCTTCCTCTCCCATCTAAATGATTTTTCCGTTGGAGGAAGAGCCACAAAAGTCAGAGAAAGGATCATTAGGCTGGAGGAAGGCTCCAAACTTTGGTAGTGGAGTGGCAGGATACAGGCCACTGAATGATGGACTGGGAAAATAATTTTAAAATATTATGGCAGAGGTGATGAATGTTTTTGGTTCCAGGGCCCCCTAGAGAAATCATTCACTGGGCTGGGCCAGCGTCTACCCATTCTTTTCTGCTACTGGATAAGCATGAACAAGTCCTAGCAGTGGGGAAGGTGGGCACCAATTGCTCCTCCTCCCCACTGCAAAAGCCTGCTAGGACTAGTGCAGCAGAGGGTGAAAAAGAGGCTCCACACAAAGGGAAGCTGAATGCTGCAGGTCAAGCTGGGGTGGTACTGGAGAGGGCTGTCAGCAGTAGAGACACCCCAGGAGGGAGGCAGAAACAAGGTTGGGGGTCTCTGGGTGTTGGGGAGCTTGGGGGCTGGATGAGAGAGGGTCCAGGGACCACTGGTATCCTCCGTGCTGTAGTTTGGATGCTTCTATTTGATGAAATCTCTGAAGAGATTGAGTTTTATGGACCTCTTCTGGGAGGTGTTTCCAAAAAGTGGGGATCATAACTTGGTGGCATCTTTGGCCTTACTCACGTATGACCTTTGGAGCCAAAGGTATCATGATGAATACTACTGGCTGCCCTAATAGCAGATTTCATTGCTGTATCAATCCAGCCATGGGGATGGGCCGTGTGTTCTCCTGCAAAGTAAATCCTCCCTTCATTCTTAGACAAAATATTGAAAAAGTGGCTATACTGGTAGGGGGTGGGGTAAGCAAATGCCCCCATTGAAAACTTGTCTAGACCCCATCTCTGTATCACATGCTTAGTGCAAACAGATTTGAGATATTCTTTGGACACATTGTGGACTTCTGCTAGGTCATCCATGACCACATCAATGCACTGCTCTTCACTGAGGGCATGGAAAAAGTCAGCGTCATCATGCAAGGTATAAGAAGCCAAGATGACTCCTAGCTTACTGTAGAAGTTACTGTTTGGGTAGTAGATATTTCGGGATGGGAGATCTGTAACTGAGTGGCCACCTCGAATCCCATGCTTCTCCCAAAATTTCTCAGTGCAAGCCAAAGCAATTTTAGTGCTGCTCGTATAATGAAAGGAACGCAGAGCATGACCTTTCGTAGGGGAAAGAGGAGGACGGAATTTGATGAGCCGTGTGGCTTTTGCTGTGGCTGTGATGAGGACGTAGTCGGCAGGCAGACCCAACAGGATGGATTTGCCTGGCTGGCGAAACCGCACCGTTACTCCCGTGCCATTTTCGACAATTTTCTCTACTGTGGAGTTAAAATGAATTATCCTAGGCATTTCTTTGAAGAAGCTCCTGGGAAGCTGGTCAAATCCGCCTGTGATTTCATCCCACCTGAAGAAACCAGGATGGTGAAATGCAAAAAAATTGCAAAGAAAATGCAAAAACAGTGAACAAATCACCAACAGGATAATACTCATTAGAGCAATGGAAGCAAAACGTGTTACCCAACTTGTATATTTCATAAACCATTTCAAGAACCAAACAAAGAATTTCTGATGATGTGAGGATATAGCACAGTAACCCCTCGCCTGTCAAATTTTACTTCAGTAACATCCCTCACTAACCTTATACATTCCTTCAGGGATTTTCTATCAGAGTCTATCAAGTCTAGCCTGGTCATATTTCAGTCCTTTTTTCTCACACACACCCCACCAAAGTCTACCACCAAAATGCCCTCTCCATTTTACTGGCTCCCAATCTCCTTCCTCATTCAGCAAAAACTTGTCCTGACATGCAAACCTTTCAGTGGCCCTGCTCCACTTTTTCTTCCTTCCTTTAATCAAAGGACATGTCCCTGTATTGGGCCTTTGCAATGCTATGTCCCTAAACAGTGCCATCCTTTCTACATTGCTACCCCTTGAGCTTAGAATTCATGACCAGAACAGTTAAGTGATGCCAGGCAGCATGAATCCCTCTCTTTTTGCATATCCCACATTTCCCATAAAGTCCCATAAAGTAGCTTTAAACTCCTTAGACCTCATACCAGCTGAAATGAAATTTTAAGTGCATCTGTACTTCCGCACGCTTATCCCCTGCTACCCTGCTGTCTCCCTTCCCTTCCTTCCATCCTACTGTCTATAATTCAAAGTCTTTAGGGATGGACTTCTGTTCCTTAACTATGAATTGGAGCCAATGGATAGGGATGGGCACGAACTGGGAATAAGTGATCCATTCATGGTTCGTGGTGTGCCCAGTTCACAAACCACGAACTGTCACAAACTTTTAAGAGCTAAATGGTTTGTGATGTTTGTAATGCAGTAGAAGGGCACCCCCCTGATGCACTAGAGACACCAAACATGCTGGGGATCTCCGGCTGACTCTTCTCTACCTGCCCTACAAGTTTGGTGAGGATTGGGTTTACAGGGTCCGAGTTATGGCCCCTCAAATAAAGTGAGCCCAGGAAAGTGGTTTCTGGGGAAATGACAGGTGCAGGTGTGTACAGAATGGGCCCTGTGCAAGCTAGAGACATCAAACTCACAGGGAACCTCCCTCTGATGCTCCTCTACGCGCCTGCCAAGCCATGTGCAAAATGGACTTAGGAAGTCTGAGTTATGCCCCCCAAAGAAGATGCCCCCAGGAAAATGCTTTAGAGGAAAATGTCAGGCACAAGTTCAAAAGTGCAAGCTACACACACCAAATGCACAGGGAACTTGTTGCTTTGAAGTTTGGTAAACATTTTGAGCAGAGTCCATCTGTCTGAAAACATGACCATTCACAAACCAAAGGAATGGAGAAAAAGCAAAAAAAGATGGGTAGAGACCTCTGTGAGAGCCCAAAAAGTATACTGAGTCAGTGTAATTTTTTCTGCTGTTAATAAGTCCACTTAGATGTTATATTGTATTTGAAGATGTTTTGACTTTTGTCATTTATAGACAATTTACAACAACTGTTCAAGGCCATTCTGCAGCGGGGCTGTAACAGAAACAATTTTAAAGATATTGAAATGGTGTCTTAAGTAGCCATCAGACCATGAATTACCATAATTTTCTAATTCTCATAACTCACTGTATTATATATTGAATTTTTTAACATTTGAATGGTCATACCTCACTGTATTATGTACTGTATATAGGGACTATTTTTACTAATCAAGCTGTAATTTTTGCAGTGTACATATTAATATTTGGTTTGCACATAATCTAGTACATCAGCCTTTCCTTCTGTGTGGCCTCTAGTACTCAGTACCCTTTTTGGTTCCATTCATTAACCACCACAAACCACTATGAACAGCTTAAAAGTTTGTGGAAAGTTTGTGCCAGTTGACCTGATATTAACTTCAGTGTGTGAACCACGAACCACCCAAAATTCATCACGATCTTTAGTTTGTGAGCTGGTTCGTGCCCATCCATACCAATGGAGCATTTCTATGGATGGGACCATTTCTGATCACAGATCATGCCTTTCTCCTCTTTGCTCTTCTGCTGCAGACAAAATGCCCTTCAAATGTTGTTCTGTGAGTACCCTGTCCCACAGAATTAGCATTAGGAGGGCATTTTGGGATGCAGTGGGAAGGGGAGGTAAGAAAGTCATCCTCTGCAGGTGGCAATCATTCCATCTGTGGAAATATTAATGGGATCCAACTCTATGTGACTCAACATAACACCATATACATTGGTGTGACTGTATTAGGGCCAGGTTTTGCTTTTTACCAAAAGCAGTTAGAAAACGTGACCAAAGGCTGGTGAATGGGTGGATGGATTCCATTTCAGTGTTCACTAGTGTGGCATGTTTCACACATGGCATGTTTCACATATGGTGACTGCAGTCCCTAGAGGTGATTTGCATGTGCATAGGCCAGTCATAATGCCATACCTCCTCTTTAAAAAAAGATGCTTTTCACTGGCCAGCTGCAAATCATCAAGCGGTAAGTAATCAAGTGTCAAATGAGTAACACACATTCATGTGTGAACCAGACTTAGGTGATTTTATTTTGTATCATTCTGATCTAATTTACATCACCCCATGACTGTGAGAATTGAATGAGCTGTGTTAACTCATTTATTCACAACCAAACTCACAGAGGTCTTTAACAAGACCTGCCAAAATAACCATGTCAGATCAAAAGTTTATCTTGCCCAACGTTCTGTTGGAAACAGCCATGGTGTTCCCCAGATCATGAAAGTTATATGGCCTCTAGTTGGGGATACATTATCTCTGGCAATTCACCTCTGCTACCCATGTCCACCTTGACTGGAATAGCCCTGGCTACCCTGATCTCATCAGATCTTACATGGGAAACCACTAAGGAAGTCCAAGGTTGCTGCGCAGAGGCAGGCAATGGCAAATCACCTCTGTTTGTCTCTTCCCTTGAAAATCCTACAGGGTTACCATAAATCACCTATGACCTGATGGCACTTTCAACCACCACCCATTGTTAGCTAATAAATTGGCCTCTGGCTTTCTAAGAGAGGAGCTAGTCAGCTCAGGAGCTGATAAAACCCTTCCACTTAATAAACATATATATCAAGATAATACAAAAATTTTTCTTTCCTACCTAGTTTCATTTGAAAAGCTAACAAAGAGGAGGCTCAGAAATGATGTATAGAAGCCAGCATCTTGATTCAAGAAATCACCAATCATATCCACGGCTCCTCTGCTCAGGTTTCCTTCTTTCATCAGGTATTCCTAGTAGAGGGAAATGAGGTTGGGTGTGTTACAAGTACCATTACTTCCATGTTCAGTTTGAAATTCCAATTGATTTGCTGCCGCCGCCACCCTTCATTTCCCCCCTCTTACCTCAAAACAAGCCCTGTACTTTTCAAAATGAAGATCTGGAAACTGAAAATTCTGCTTGTAGCTAGACTGTGGCTGCCAGGGTCAGCCGCAGGTATATGGTCCCTTTGTAGCCATATCTCTTCACCCACAATTATGGCTCCATTATCCCCACCAGCACCTCCACATTGTGACAACTTTTGCCAATGGTTCCTGGTTGTGATTCAGTTTAAAATTCATAATAACTATGACAATAACAATGTTATTGACCCAGATACAGCTGCCACCACCACCCCTTTTTGAAAAAAATGAATCTGATCAAGTAGGCTTGAAGACCTACTTTTAAGTCTCATTTAACTGTTCTAACAATAGCCAGTGTCCTTCTGATGATCACAGACTATTC
This sequence comes from Gekko japonicus, assembly GCF_001447785.1. Taxonomy (NCBI): domain Eukaryota; kingdom Metazoa; phylum Chordata; class Lepidosauria; order Squamata; family Gekkonidae; genus Gekko; species Gekko japonicus. The sequence goes on along the minus strand of NW_015177038.1, from coordinate 280,602 downwards.
CATAGTAAAATACTCACATCGGGAGGGGGGTCCTAATCATCCCAAAGTCCCATGGAACTGGGCAAATCATGTGATTTAATTTCACATAATAATGAGGCTGTGTCTTGTGGGTGTGTGTGTAAGGGGTGCCCAGATGAGTAAAAACACAAGAAGAGCCCAATTGAATCAGACCAGTGGTCCATCTAGTCCAGGATCCTGTCTCACACTGCGGCTAAACAGTTCCATTGGAGGGCCAACAATCAAGCACGGAGGCCGAGGGCTTCCCCTGATGTTGCCTCTTGGCAACTGCCTCTGAATGTGGAGATCCCCTTTAGTCACTATGACTAATGGCCACTGATAGACCTATCCTCCGTAGGAATATTTGTTTAGGGGCCCATGGTGGCTCTTGGAATCCCTGATCATATTCATTGTGAACCTGGGGAGGGACAGGAAGTCTTCTTGACCACAAATTTACAAGCTATTTGTACAGTTCTAATAGCTGTATGACTATTACTTCTAATTAGAATTTCATTTTATTACAATAACATATGAGATTTTGCTGCAGATTAAAAAGGGATTTGTTTAGGTTTTTCCCCTGCTGCCATTGTGATATAAGTATTGTCCTATGATGGATATGACAAAAAAGACAGTTTTTGAATCTCCTCACATGAAATGCATTTCACCAGGAAATCTAAACACTGCGGTATTTTTCCTTGGCTGATTTCGCACTAAGCTGCCTCGATGTTGCGCCGCCGTTTGCCCCGATACTATTGGTCAATTTCACACCCGAAGCTGCGGGGCTGTATTTTGACTCGCCGCTTCGCCTGATTTCCCCGACAGTTTCGTGATCCTGTTTTTTGAGGATCATGAAACTGCGGAGGAAATCGGGCGAAGCCGCGGGTCAAATGCAGCCCCACGGCTTCGGGTGTGAAACTGACCAATAGTATCGGGGCAAACGGTGGCACAACATTGAGGCAGCTCTAGTGCGAAATCAGCCCTTGTGCTTTCCTCTCCCAGTTTGTAATGCACACATACCTATCCTATCCAACTACAGCACACGGAGACCCCAGGGACATCCCAGGGTCACGGCAGCCAGTTTACTGCAGGAATTCTCTTGCCTTAAAAATCCCATGGGGCCCCAATCCTGGGCAGGACCACAGCATGGGGGAATGAGAGGCTCCTGTTGCCTCCCCATGCCATTTTTCAAAAGCCCAAATGCCCCACAACTTTCATGCTCTCTGGCTCATCATGATGGGTAGACTGAATGAGCCAAAGGAATCCGTGTGCAAAGGAGCGCCATTGACGAGTCTGAGGACTTGTATAGGATGATAAGTCTTGACCAGGACAGCCCAGGACAGTCTGATTTCATCAGTTCTTGGAAGCTAAGCAGGGTCAGCCCTGGCTAGTACTTGGATGAGAGACCACCAAGGAAGTCCAGGGTAGCTACTCAGAGGTCAGCAATGGCAAACCACCTCCGTTCGTCTCTTCCCTTCAGAACACTATGGGGTCACCAGATGTTAACTGTGACTTGATCGTACTTTGCACCACTATAGGTGTTAAGACTCAATTTATTTATTTTGAAGAAAAGCAAATGCCTAATTCTCTTACCTTGGTGGAAACTGAGTCATACTTCTCCCTCAAAAGCGCACAGTTTTTTGATAGCTGTTCCGGAATCTTTTGTATACATGACAGAAAGGCACAGAGAAACAGGAAAAAGACTTATTTCCCTTGAAAAGTTCATTCATCTTTCATAGTTAAGAGAAACAATGTCTGTCATAAATGACACATAATTCCTTATATAAACTGATGGTGGTATATAAATAATAATGATCAAGAACCAAAGAATTGTGCAATTGGTAGTCTGGGTGCTTATGTTTCTCATACAGAGCCTCAAGGCTGTTGACTGGTCAGGGGAAATTGAACACTTTTGGCAGTGCTTAAGTGTATTTATTTGATTTAGAAAACATCTAGGCTAAACCGCATTTCTATGTTTAGTGGCAGCCACTAAGGAGGCCCTGACATGGAACTCTTTCTCTATATCCACTTGATTGGCACCAACCAAGGCATCAGGGGCTGGCACTGTTGGGCAGGCGTCATGGTCTACACCTCAGCAAGACTCCACAGCGCTGGTGCTTCTCCTCTAAGCTCTTGCTGCCTGCCTGCTTGCCAACTGAGTGACTGAACAATGAGAGAAGCTTGGAGGTAGAACAGTCTTCAGTCTCCTCACCCTCTTCTTCTGAGAGGCAGTGTGAATTAGGCCCAGACAGAGAGGACAAATGAGTGGGCAGCAGCAGGGTGGTGTGGACCAATGCTCCCTCTAAGCTGTGGAGTCTTGTGAGCAAAAATTCCACTTTGTGAGCTACTGGCATTAAAGTTGTGAGTGAGCAATTTGGCTGCTGCATAAATTAGTTTGTTTTGGAGCCATCCTCCCTGAGCTAAGATGAAAATGGGTGAGCCGGAGGCTAAAAATCTGTGAGCTGGCTCACACTAATTCAGCTTAGAGGGAACACTGGTGTGGACCCAACTCAGGGAGGGGAGCCCACTGAGGGCATCTTGCCAAAGGGCTCTCCCAAACATGGAGCCCACATTGGCATCTAATCTAATGGTTTTATGGGTTAAAAAATTATTTTAGTGGCATCTGATATGCATTTAGTGGTATCTGGTACTGACTGATTAACTGAATTTTAGATTTGAGTCCAGTAACACCTTCAAGACCAACAAAATGTTCAGGGTATGAGTTTTTGACAGTCAAAGCTCCCTTAATCAAATACAAATTCATAGGATTCATATCTGGCAAAGGGAGCTTTGACGCTTGACAGCTCATACCTCACCCAGCTGGTGTGGCGTTTCGGGCTAGGGTGTCATCAGTACATTGATGACACCCAGCTATATCTGCTACTGGATGGCCAACCAGATACTGCCCCACATAAGGCCATGGTGGGATGGGTTAAAACAGAGTAGGTTGAGACTGAATCCAGTAAAGATGGAGGTTCTGTTGTGGGAGGGGAGCCTCGGGGTTGGAGCACAGGCCTCCCATTCTTGATGGGGCACCATTAACACCGGCACAATCTGTCAAGAGTTTGCACATGATCTTGGATGCCTCCTTAACCATGGAGGCCCAGGTCACGAATATTGCCCAGCTGACATTTCTCCATTTACGCCAAGCATGGCAATTAGCCCCCTTAAATGGTGCACTTGACCTGAAATTCTAGGGTTAGTGTTTTATATGAACAGTTGTTATCATATGGTGTAATTGTTTTAAATGATGGGATGTGAGTTGGCAGCATATTTTGTTTGCAGATAAGAGAAATCCTGATAAAGATTGTTTCAAAATGGAAGTGAAGCGCATAACCTGTCCCAGCTACTGCTTCATTCATTTTATCTGACAGGAGAATGTTTGAAAGAGTTGAGGATTGGAATTGTTACTGCTTCATTCACTCTATTTGAAAGAAGAACTGCGTATGGGACTTGTGATAACTTTAGGGTTCTCTCCTACTGAAAAGAAGAAATGGAATGCCATGTTTTACATGTTACTTCTGAGGAGCGGAATCCCAGGTTTCAATATATGTTTATTACCAGGGGTTGTTTCGTAGAAAAAGAGCTAGGGGAACTCATTAGCATCGCTCATTAGCATATGCCACACCCCCTGACATCATAAGGCCCGGCGGTGGACCTGCAAGGCCAGCAGGAGTGCGAGGAAGCCCCGCCAAGGCCCTCTCTGGCCCCAGGCAGGCAGGGGTGGGGAGAGGCAGGGAGGAAGCAACTTACCCTCCCTCTTCTCCTGCCTCCTCCTGGCTGAATGAGGGCTGGAAGCGGGGCGGCCGGAAGCAGGGGGCGGGGCTTCGTCATGTGCCCCGCCCCCGTACCTCACCCGGGGGAACTGCGATCCCTCGCGTTCCCCCCTGAAATGACCTCTGTTTATTACTTGTTATTATCTTAGAAACTATGCTTATGTGGACTGATACATTCTAGTTATTAGTTTTGCACTGGTTCCCTACAGCCACGTATGTAGTACATTGTGTATAAGTCTGGTTGTGGCTGTGCTACTATTTTTCCACAACCAGACCATGACAATGTCATCTTCACAATGTGCATACCTTGCTCAGTGCTTTGTCCAGGAGATCTTTAGCAGATTTCCCCTCCTCATCGGGCTTCACTGGGTATCCAAAGATGCCAGGACTGGCCTTGTCTTTTGTGTGTCGTCTTATGTTCCTGATCAAATACCAGGCATTCTTATCCCACGAATCAAAAGGGCTTACGGGAAGATTGAATTTCTTCAGATATTCAGAAACTATTCTGGGGGGGGGAATAGGAAAAGATCTTCAACATACAAGGCAATAACAGGTGATGATCCATGACAGGTGCACACAGGCTGGGATGCCAGTTGACACTGCAAGTCAGTAACAAAGCCTTTGAATATCAGAAAGTATCTGAGAAGAATTAACAGTGGGTCCATTTTTTTCTGTTCACACTACCCCTGAACCAAAACACCATCAGGGAGACGGGATGAGGTAAGGCCTAAATGTAGGAGGAAAATAAATTGTCCCACTCTGATCCCCTCTACCTTCTCGTTCAAGCTTCCAAGGGGGCGTCATGGGCAGAGTTTGCATTAGAAACTGTGTCACCTCTTGGCTGCGACCACACGCATTAAAATAATCCACTTTCAATCGACTTTCAGTGCACTTTCCAGCTACATTTTCCTGTGTGAATTGGCAAAATCCAATTGGAAAGTGCATTGAAAGTGGATTGAAAGTGGATTATTTAGTGTGTGTTGTTTGACTGATTGTTAATGATCACAGTATATATTTCTAAAATGAGCTTTGGATAGGGTACAGTCCTTATGCTCAGGAGAAAGCTGAAGAATCAGTTTGGAAACGCAATGCATGGAGGATCCTTATCAGCCTCCAAGGTGCTATTTATTTACTTAATAACATAATAATAACCTGTTCCCTCTAGCTCAACAAGTAAATAAGTAGATAGTTTTAAAGTGGTCTTACAAAACAATGCTTTTGTTCATCCAAGGGAAAGAAAACCCAGTGGCCCTGCTCCTTGAATTTCTCTAGATGTAGGTGAGAATGCATGAGAGTTCTCTCTGCTGTCCAATCACATGCATAATGGACATCCTGCAGTAATCTGAATGCCAAACAGGGAGCATGCACGCACCCTGCAACCCACTATGATGCTACAAAGTTCAAGCCAGCATCCCCCCTTCCCTCCTGCTCTCAGCTTTGAATCCCATGCACAGTATGAGTCATAGCATATCTTCGTCCTTACTTGTGGCTTTCAGGCAGACGCATAGGCCCCAAGTCCACGTACCAGTCTTGCTCACGATAGGTCTTTATCCGGCCGCCCACATGGTCGCTGGCTTCCAGAATCTGAACCTAAGAACAAGTACATTTTGGTTTGCTTTACCTTCATGCTGCCACTTCCTTCAGAGCACGATGCCAGAAATATACGTAATTATGCACAACCTCAGTCTGCAGCAGATCGATCGACTTAACTACCGGTTTGCAAAGGACAGAATGCGAAGGCCGCGGACAGAGAATGTAATAGCAATATGGTGGGTAGGAGGGACAAGAATGGCATCGAACAGTAATACCAATGCACCCCTTTTTCAAGCACTTGTGTACTTCTTTTTGACAAGGTAAAAGACATAGTTATCTCAGCACCATTACCTGATGTCCAGCATCTTTTAGTAATTTGGCGGCAGTGAGTCCACTTATTCCTGCTCCAACAATCACAATGGTCTTTGGCTCTTGAGTCTCTTTCAGCCCTTTTTTGGCAATATCTAAGAGCTGTTCATAATCGGAGTCTTTTAAACACTCCATCCATTCTTCCTGTTTTGCAGCACCATTTTTAGCAGGGAAGGTGCCAGCAGGAGCCAAGGCTGCCACAAGCAGCAACAAAGCCTGCAAAAGGGCTAGAAGGGGAAAGGAAGAAACAACAGCACTGTAGCAAATATTAGCACATAGCAGTTAGGAAACTAGTAAAATGTGAAACTACTACATGATCTATATCAGGGGTCCCCTCATGTGGTGCTCAAAGGTGCCTTGGCACCTGCTGGCACCTTTCCTGATGGCTGCCAAGTGTTTTTTAGAAAGCACTTGGTAAGTTTGCCTGCCAAATACATTTGCCGCCAAAATTCTTAGCATTACTTGTTCTAATCATCATCATAACGCTTAGGTGTCTCTCAAGGGATACCAGACTGCTAAATAGTTTCTGCAAAGAAAATCAATCACTCACAGAAGAGGTCCATATCTCAATGGGCAAGTTAAGGAGGCATCCCATTTATAGGTAGACTATGCACGTGATTCAGAATTTGTCACAAATGGTTTCACAACTGGGACTTCCCAGTGAGCCCATCATGCATGCTTTTTCTTGCACATCTGTCTGCAGAAAACATGACATCTAATACAAAACTACCGTCGTGTAAACAAGCACCTCCCACTTATGTATGTCCTAATAAAAGACATTTTAATACAAGCGAAATTACTGTTTAACTTGCTCTACAGCAGCATTCTTGCAACACTGATATTTACTGATAGATTAGAAACAGTAGATTAGAGCAAAATAAAATAGACTCAGGACAGATGGTGAAAGGTTTTAAGAGTGAGCGTATAATGTATGAGATCTATTGCGATAACTTTGTTCTCTTCTTATCCACCTGCCATGCTCATCCAAAAAAGTCACAAACAATATAAGGTCACCTTAACCATCTATAAGGTAATACCACCCCCTAGTAGAGCTTTTCTGAGATTCTTCTCTGATGTAAAGAAAGGCCTGAGACCAGTGGCATACCTAGCTTATTTGGTGCCTGGGGAGGATCATTTTTAACACACACCCCTCCTCCTCTTCTTCTTTTTTCCCCATCAAGTCACAGCCAACTTATGGTGACCCTGTAGGGTTTTCAAGGCAGGAGATGTTCAGAGGTGGTTTGCCATTTCCTGCCTCTACATCAGCCCTGCTTCACGTCTGAGATCTGACGAGATCAGACTAGGCTGGGGCTGTCCAGGTCAGGGTCCCTCCTCTACACGACAAAATTGTTTTCAGTAATAATCATGAAATAAAACAAATAACAATAATGGTCAGAAAATAGATTCAGGTGAGTAGCTGTGGTGGTCTGAAGCAGCAGAACAAGGTTTGGTCTTAAAGATGCCACTGGACCCAAACTTTGTTTCAATGGCCATAAAAGAAACACAGACAGTGAAAAAAGTTATTTTATTTAACTTTGTATATATAATCATACCTGTCATGACCCCAATGGGTTGCCACCTTCCTCTGCCACTACTCTGGACCTAGGGTCCCTTGGGAAGGTCCAGAGTACCCTCCCAAGCCCAACCAATATGCCCCTTTTTCAGCGGAGAACTATAGGCGTGATTACCAGGCAGAGAACATTAAACAAATGGTTTATTAATACAGTAATGGGGAAGGAAAAACAAGACAAGGTGCTTACAATATATAACAGTTAAAGGCAAAATAAACACAAATCTAATGTGACTACCTATTTCACTTAACTGGTTAATGTTCAAGGCCCACAGCCTTTTATACCAGGCCTGTGCCTGTACTCACTCTGTCCCAAGTGAGGGATCTTTCTCTCAGACCAGACTGACCCCTCAGTTTTAGCTCTGTGAAAGACCCCTCAGTTTTAGCTCTGTGAGAGACAAGAACACAGAAGAGAAAAGAACAAAGTTCCACAGTTCACAAAGCTTAAGTCACATCTCCGCACACAATCCCTGGACACCGATTGGTTACAACCATCGCTAAGCATTATGGGGATTGCAGGCTGTTGGCTTTCCACTCCCACACAGGTCTCTCCTGGGCCTAGGCCAATTGCCGAATGTAGCATCTGTTGTATTTTTCTGGTGGGTCTGAATACTGTTTGTAGGTTGTGTTTTTTCATAAGTTTTCCCATCTGATCAGTGATTCCTTTGATATATGACAAAAACACTTTTCCTGTGGGATGCTGTTTTTCCTCAGTTGTTTGTTTTACCTTTGGTTTAATTGCTCTTCTGATTTCATTCTTGGAGTAGCCATTTGCTTGAAGTGCGTGATTTAGATGATTTAGTTCGTCATTGAGAAAGTGCGGTTCACATATCCGTATTGCACAGTCTACCAATGTTTTGATTATGTCTCTTTTTTGCCGAGGGTGGTGATTGGAGTTTTTGTGTAAATAACGGTCTGTGTGAGTTGGTTTTCTGTAGACCTTGTGACCTAATTGAAGGTTAGTTTTGCGGATGACCATGATATCTAGAAATGGGAGTTTACCCTCGACTTCTTTTTCCATTGTGAATTGTATGTTGGGGTGGATGTTGTTAAGGTGGTCTAAAAACTCCATCAATTCTACTTCTCCATGGCTCCAAATGATAAAGGTATCATCTACATACCAGAACCAGACTGTCGGTTTGTGGGGTGCAGATTCTAAAGCTGCTTTTTCAAAATGTTTATATAGAAGTTTGCTATAACTGGGCTGAGAGGGCTTCCGATGGCAACGAAAGCTAGCTGGGTGACCTTGGGCCAGTCACATTATTCTCAGCCTAGCCCTGACCTGGATAGCCCAGGATAGCCTGATCTCATCAGATCTCCAAAGCAAAGCAGGGCCAATGTGAAGGCAGGCCATGGCAAACCACCTCTGAATGTCTCTTGCCTTGAAAATCCTACAGGTTTACCATAAATCAGCTGTGATATGATGGCCAAAAAAAAAAAATTCCATCACACTACTCATGTTCTGAGCAGGCACTTGGGAGGGCTTCTGTTCTCCATTTTAAAGCCCAAGAGCTGACCATCTCAAACATATAAGGCATTGTTGAGACCGAGGAGTCTCCCTTTGTACTAACTTTTACTAACTAACACTAGCCCAAGCATCACAAAATAGTGATCGCAAACTTCATTAGGCTGAATGTTAAGAAACACACTACCCCCCGAAGAAGGTGCCCCTGTCCTCCATTGTTTCCAAAGGACTAAAGTCAAACCAGAGAATCCCTGCAGTAGAAACTGAAGGTTGGGGGGTATTTTGGCAAGCTCAGCAGAACACAGTGCTATTGTGGCAATGCCAGCGGAAGTAATAGAATCATAGAATCATAGAGTTGGGAGGGACCTCCAGGGTGATCTAGTGCAACCCCCTGCACAATGCAGGAAATTCAGAAATAATTCCCCCTCCACACCTCCAGTGATCACTATCCCATGCCCAGAAGATGACAAAAAACCTCCAGTATCTCCAGCCAAACTGGCCTGGAGAAAAATTGCTTCCTGACCCCAAAGTGACAATCAGCATTTTCCTGGGCCACAAGAACTAAGCACTGATGCCACCCTTCCTGCCCTCCCTCTCATGATCGGCCTACGTTCACACAATCAGGAATGCAAGGACTAATAACAGTCATTCACTTAACACCAGAGATAAGATGCTGCTTCTCTGCCAGACCGTTTTTAAAGGTAAACATTCCTTCTGCTCCCAAACAAACAAAAGGTAAACAACTCCTTCTGCTCCCAAACAAAATATCAACAGGAGGCTCTTGCCAAAGTGCTTCATTAGAGAGATTGATGCTGTGCCAGAATTAGGACTTCAGCGCTGGAGATTGAGTTTGTAGGCGTGGCTTCAATATAAATCCAGTCCTGAGAAAGGATTCTAAAAAAGGTTGTATAGTCGGTATTTTGGACTATAAACATATCAACCAGCAAGAGCCTCATGTTGATATTTTGTTTGGAAGCAGGAGTCAGATGGCCGAACTGAGAGTGTTTAACTAAGTTCACACAATCAGCATTGCTGTCAGATGGCCTCTGTTTGAAAACCTCCAAAGAAGGAGAGCCCACCACCTCCCAAGGGAGCCTGTTCCACTGGGGCACCGCTCTGT